>NW_022631071.1:6840771-6952393 GCF_010015895.1 Lontra canadensis | reverse complement strand
CCCCCCCAAACCCCCTCCCCCCATAAACCCTCAGTTTGTTTTGTGAGATTAAGAGTCACTTATGGTTTGTCTCCCTCCCAATCCCATCTTGTTTCATTTACTCTTCTCCTACCCCCTTAATCCCCCATGTTGCATCTCCTCTCCCTCATATCAGGGAGATCATATGATAATTGTCTTTCTCCAATTGACTTACTTCACTAAGCATGATACCCTCTAGTTCCATCCACGCCGTCACAAATGGCAAGATTTCATTTCTTTTGATGGCTGCATAGTATTCCATTGTGTATATATACCACATCTTCTTTATCCATTCATCTGTTGATGGACATCTAGGTTCTTTCCATAGTTTGGCTGTTGTAGACATTGCTGCTATAACCATTCGGGTGCACGTGCCCCTTTGGATCACTACGTTTGTATCTTTAGGGTAGATACCCAGTAGTGCAATTGCTGGGTCATAGGGTAGTTCTATTTTCAACATTTTGAGGAACCTCCATGCTGTTTTCCAGAGTGGTTGCACCAGCTTGCATTCCCACCAACAGTGTAGGAGTGTTCCCCTTTCTCCGCATCCTCACCAGCATCTGTCACTTCCTGACTTGTGGATTTTAGCCATTCTGACTGGTGTGAGGTGATATCTCATTGTGGTTTTGATTTGTATTTCCCTGATGCCGAGTGATATGGAGCACTTTTTCATGTCTCTGTTGGCCATCTGGATGTCTTCTTTGCAGAAATGTTTATTCATGTCTTCTGCCCATTTCTTGATTGGATTATTTGTTCTTTGGGTGTTGAGTTTGCTAAGTTCTTTATAGATTTTGGACACTAGCCCTTTATCTGATATGTCATTTGCAAATATCTTCTCCCATTCTGTCAGTTGTCTTTTGGTTTTGTTGACTGTCTCCTTTGCTGTGCAAAAGCTTTGATCTTGATGAAGTCCTAATAGTTCATTTTTGCCCTTACTTCCCTTGCCTTTGGCGATGTTCCTAGGAAGATGTTGCTGTGGCTGAGGTCGAAGAGGTTGCTGCCTGTGTTCTCCTCAAGGATTTGGATGGATTCCTTTCTCACATTGAGGTCCTTCATCCATTTTGAGTCTATTTTCATGTGTGGTGTAAGGAAATGATCCAATTTCATTTTTCTGAATGTGGCTGTCCAATTTTCCCAACACCATTTATTGAAGAGGCTGTCTTTTTTTTCCATTGGACATTCTTTCCTCCTTTGTCGAAGACTAGTTGACCATAGAGTTGAGGGTCTATTTCTGGGCTCTCTATTCTGTTCAATTGATCTATGTCTCTGTTTTTGTGCCAGTACCATGCTGTCTTGATGATGACAGCTTTGTAATAGAGCTTGAAGTCCGGGATTGTGATGCCACCAACTTTGGTTTTCTTTTTCAATATTCCTTTGGCTATTCGCGGTCTTTTCTGGTTCCATATAAATTTTAGGATTATTTGTTCCATTTTTGAAAAAAATGGATGGTACTTTGATAGGAATTGCATTAAATGCGTAGATTGCTTTAGGTAGCATAGACATTTTCACAATATTTATTCTTCCAATCTAGGAGCATGGAACATTTTTCCATTTCTTTGTGTCTTCCTCAATTTCTTTCATGAGTACTTTATAGTTTTCTGAGTATAGATTCTTAGGCTCTTTGGTTAGGTTTATTCCTAGGTATCTTATAGTTTTGGGTGCAATTGTAAATGGGATTGACTCCTTAATTACTCTTTCTTCTGTCTTATTGTTGGTGTAGAGAAATGCAACTGATTTCTGTGCATTGATTTTATATCCTGACACTTTACTGAATTCCTGTACAAGTTCAAGCAGTTTTGGAGTGGAGTCTTTTGGGTTTTCCACATATAGTATCATATCATCTGCAAAGAGTGATAGTTTGACTTCTTCTTTGCCGATTTGGATGCCTTTAATTTCCTTTTGTTGTCTGATTGCTGAGACTAGGACTTCTAGTACTATGTTGAATAGCAGTGGTGATAATGGACATCCCTGCCGTGTTCCTGACCTTAGTGGAAAAGCTTTCAGTTTTTCTCCATTGAGAATGATATTTGTGGTGGGTTTTTCATAGATGGCTTTGATAATATTGAGGTATGTTCCCTCTATCCCTACACTTTGAAGAGTTTTGATCAGGAAGGGATGCTGTACTTTGTCAAATGCTTTTTCAGCATCTATTGAGAGTATCATATGGTTCTTGTTCTTTCTATTATTAATGTCTTTTATCACATTGATTGATTTGCAGATGTTGAAACAACCTTGCAACCCTGGAATAAATCCCACTTGGTAGTGGTGAATAATCCTTTTAATGTACTGTTGAATCCTATTGGATAGTATTTTGGTGAGAATTTTTGCATCTGTGTTCATCAAGGATATTGGTCTGTAGTTCTCTTTTTTTATGGGATCCTTGTCTGGTTTTGGGATCAAGGTGAGGCTGGCCTCATAAAATGAGTTTGGAAGTTTTCCTTCCATTTCTATCTTTTGGAACAGTTTCAGGAGAATAGGAATTAGTTCTTCTTTAAATGTTTGGTAGAATTCCCCCAGGAAGCCGTCTGGCCCTGGGCTTTTGTTTGTTTGGAGGTTTTTGATGACTGTTTCAATCTCCTTACTGGTTATGGGTCTGTTCAGGCTTTCTATTTCTTCCTGGTTCAGTTGTGGTAGTTTATATGTCTCTAGGAATGCATCCATTTCTTCCAGATTGTCAAATTTGTTGGCGTAGAGTTGCTCATAGTATGTTCTTATAATTGTCTGTATTTCTTTGGTGTTAGTTGTGATCTCTCCTCTTTCATTCATGATTGTATTTATTTGGGTCCTTTCTCTTTTTTTTTTTTTTTTTTTTTGATAAGTCTGGCCAGGGGTTTATCAATCTTATTAATTCTTTCAAAGAACCAGCTCCTAATTTCGTTGATTTGTTCTATTGTTTTTTCGGTTTCTATTTCATTGATTTCTGCTTTGATCTTTATGATTTCTCTTCTCCTGCTGGGTTTAGGGTTTCTTTCTTGTTCTTTCTCCAGCTCCTTTAGGTGTAGGGTTAGGTTGTTTACCTGAGACCTTTCTTGTTTCTTGAGAAAGGCTTGTACCACTATATATTTTCCTCTCAGGACTGCCTTTGTTGTGTTCCACAGATTTTGAACCGTTGTGTTTCCATTATCATTTGTTTCCATGAATTTTTTTCAATTCTTCTTTAATTTCCTGGTTGACCCATTCATTCTTTAGAAGGATGCTGTTTAGTCTCCATGTATTTAGGTTCTTTCCAAATTTCCTCTTGTGATTGAGTTCTAGCTTCAGAGCATTGTGGTCTGAAAATATGCAGGGAATGATCCCAATCTTTTGATACTTGTTGAGACCTGATTTAGGACCAAGGATGTGATCTATTCTGGAGAATGTTCCATGTGCACTAGAGAAGAATGTTTATTCTGTTGCTTTGGGATGAAATGTTCTGAATATATCTGCGATGTCCATCTGGTCCACTGTGTCATTTAAGGCCTTTATTTCCTTGTTGATCTTTTGCTTGGATGATCTGTCCATTTCAGTGAGGGGAGTGTTCAAGTCCCCTACTATTATTGTATGATTGTTGATGTGTTTCTTTGATTTTGTTATTAATTGGTTTATATAGTTGGCTGCTCCAACGTTAGGGGCATAGATATTTACAATTGTTAGATCTTCTTGTTGGACAGATCCTTTGAGTATGATATAGTGTCCTTCCTCATCTCTTATTATAGTCTTTGGCTTAAAATCTAATTGATCTGATGTAAGGATTGCCACTCCTGCTTTCTTCTGATGTCCATTAGCATGGTAAATTCTTTTCCACCCCCTCACTTTAAATCTAGAGTGTCTTCGGGTTTAAAATGAGTTTCTTGTAGGCAACATATAGATGGGTTTTGTTTTTTTATCCATTCTGATACCCTGTGTCTTTTGATTGGGGCATTTAGCCCATTAACATTCAGGGTAACTATTGAGAGATATGAATTTAGTGCCATTGTATTGCCTGTAAGGTGTCTGTTATTGTATATCGTCTCTGTTCCTTTCTGATCTACTACTTTTAGGGTCTCTCTTTGCTTAGAGGACCCCTTTCAATATTTCCTGTAGAGCTGGTTTGGTGTTTGCAAATTCTTTCAGTTTTTGTTTGTCCTAGAAGCTTTTTATCTCTATTTTCAGTGATAGCCTAGCTGGATATAGTATTCTTGGCTGCATGCTTTTCTCGTTTAGTGCTCTGAATATATCATGCCAGCTCTTTCTGGCCTGCCAGGTCTCTGTGGATAAGTCTGCTGCCAATCTAATGTTTTTACCATTGTATGTTACAGACTTCTTCTCCCGGACTGCTTTCAGGATTTTCTCTTTGTCACTAAGACTTGTAAATTTGACTATTAGGTGGCGGGGTATGGACCTATTCTTATTGATTTTGAGGAGGGTTCTCTGAAACTCCTGGATTTTGATGCTTGTTCCCTTTGACATATTGGGGAAATTCTCTCCAATAATTCTCTCCAATATACCTTCTGCTCCCCTCTCTGTTTCCTCTTCTTCTGGAATCCCAATTATTCTAATGTTGTTTCATCTTATAGTGTCACTTATCTCTCGAATTCTTCCCTCGTGGTCCAGTAGCTGTTTGTCCCTCTTTTGCTCAGCTTCTTTATTCTCTGTCATTTGGTCTTCTATATCGCTAATTCTCTCTTCTGCCTCATTTATCCTAGCAGTGAGAGCCTCCATTTTTGGTTGCACCTCATTAATAGCTTTTTTGATTTCAACTTGGCTAGATTTTAGTTCTTTTATTTCTCCAGAAAGGGCTTTTATATCTCTCGAGAGGGTTTCTCTAATATCTTCCATGCCTTTTTCGAGCCCAGCTAGAACCTTGAGAATCGTCATTCTGAACTCTAGATCTGATATATTACCAATGTCTGTATTGATTAGGTCCCTAGCCTTTGGTACTGCCTCTTGTTCTTTTTTTTTTTTTTTTTTTTGTGGTGAATTTTTTTGCCATGTCATTTTGTCCAAATAAGAGTATATGAAGGAGCAAGTTAAATACTAAAAGGATCACAACAACCTCAGGAAAATATGCTTTAACCAAATCAGAAGAGTTCCCAAACCGTGAGGGGGGAAAAAGGGGATAAAAAGAGGTTCAGAAAGAAAAAAAAAATTAAACAATTAAAAGAAGAAAACAAGTAAAGAAAAACATAAAAAGGAAAAAAAATATATATATATATATTAGATAAACTAGTTAAAAAACGTTTAAAAAAAAGGGTAAAAGTTTAAAAAAATTTAGCAGAAGAAGAGAAAAGAAAATTGAAAAAGAAAAAAAAAATTAAATTAACTGCAAGGCTAAAGAATCATGGGGAGAAAGCCATGAGTTCCGTGCTTTGCTTTCTCCTCCTCTGGGATTCCGCTGCTCTCCTTGGTATTGAAACTGCACTCCTTGGTAGGTGAACTTGGTCCTGGCTGGATTTCTTGTTGATCTTCTGGGGGAGGGGCCTGTTGTAGTGATTCTCAAGTGTCTTTGCCCCAGGCGGAGTTGCACCGCCCTTACCAGGGGCTGGGTTGAGTAATCCACTCGGGTTTGCTTTCGGGACCTTTTGTTCCCTGAGCGCTTTCCGTAGAGTTCCGGAGGACAGGAATGAAGATGGCGGCCTCCCAGTCTCCAGCCCGGATTTACGGAGAGCCTGGGGCCCCACTCCTCAGTGCATCCTCAGAGAACAGCGCCCAATTTCTCCCGTCACCCTGGCCTCCAGCCACACTCTGAGCTCACTGAGCCTGCGACCGGTTCAAGGTAACCCGAGTTTAGAGCTCACTCCTCAGCTCTGTCTCTGTAACCGGTTTCCCTGTTCTAATACCTGTAAGTTCTGCAACACTCAGACACCCCCGATCCTTCTGTGACCCTGCGGGACCTGAGGCCACGCTGACCCCACGTGGGCTTCACCCCAGTAAGCCTCTGGAGCGATGTCCCTCAGTAGAACAGACTTTTAAAAGTCCTGATTTTGTGCTCTGTTGCTCCACTGCTTGCCGGGAGCCGACCCCTTCCCCTGCGGTCAATCTTCCCGTTCACTTTGGATTCACTTCTCCGCCAGTCCTACCTTTCAGAAAGGGGTTGATTTTCTGTTTCCAGAATTGCTGTTCTTCTTCTCTTCAATCTCTTGTTGGATTTGTAGGTGTTTGCAATCTTTAGATAAGCTATCTAGCTGATCTCCCGCTACCTGAAGTAGTCTCAGCCTGCTACTTCTCCGCCATCTTGACTCCTTGCTCCCTTTTTTAGTGTCTTAATTCAAAACCACAGGCTGGAGAAAGAGATGGGATTTATTTGATCGTGTCCACTGAGACAGCAACAGAAATTTGCTCTTTATTTTCCTTCAGCTTGGATAATGTCTGGCAACTAAGTAATTACACAACAATTCTGGGTTATATCAATTTTTTTTCTATAAAAATAAGGAAAGTTATAGTTCTCCATGTTTTTCTTCATTAGTGTGTGCTTTTCAAAATAATTTAATAAAATTTATTAAAGGGGGAAATGGTAAATATAATACAGTGTGTCAGGATCTAGAAAATTGTTCCACGAATTAAGATAAAAAGGAAAGACAGCTCTAAATTGACTATTTTTTCATGCGAGTATATATTGTTCTACATTTCCAGACACTAATGTCTCTTTTTTCTTTTCAAAGTTTTATTTAAAATTTACTTAACATGCAATGCAATATTGGTTTCAGGAGCAGAATTCAATGATTCATCACTTATATGCTATACTCAGTGCTCATCATAACAAGTGGCCTCCTAATACCTATCACCCATCTAGCCCATCCCCACCCACATCCATACATCAACTCTTGGTTTGTTCTCTATCATTAAGAGTCTCATGGTTTGGGAACACCTGGGTGGCTCAGTCAGTTAAGAGACTGCTTTCAGCTCTGATCATGATCCCTGGGTCTTGGGATCAGGTGCCACATCTTGTTTCTGGTTCAGCAGGGAGTCTGTTCCTCCCTCTAACTGCAGCTCCCTCTGCTTTTGCACTCTCTCTCTCTCTCTGACAAATAAATAAAATATTAAAAAAAAAAAAGAATCTCATGGTTTGGGTTGCCTGGCTCAGGTCATGATCTCAGGCTCCTGGGATCAAGGCCCATGCCAGGATTCCTGCTTTGCAGGAAGCCTGCTTCTCTTTCTCCCTTCTCCTCCTTCTCCTTCTGTCCCTCCCCACCACTTGTTCTCTGATGTGGTGATGTACTGTACTGTTGGATTCCTTTTGCAAGTATCTAGTTTGAAGAATTTTTGCATCCATGTTCATCAGGGTTATTGTCCTGTTTTCTCCTTTTCAGTGGTATATTTGGTTTTGGAACCAAGGTAATGCTCATCTCATAGAAAGAGATTGGGGTTTTCCTTCCATTTCTATTTTTTGGAAGAGTTTCAGATGAATAGATATTACTCTACTTTAAATGTCTGGTAGAATTCCCTGGGAAGCCATCGTGCCCTGGAATTTTGTTTGTAGGAGATTTTTGATTACCATTTCAAATTATTTGCTGGTTATGGGTCTGTTCAAATTTTCCACTTCTTCCTGTTAGTTTTGGTAGTTTGTATATTTCTAGGAATACTAATGTGTTAGTTTCCTTTGAATTTTAGGTATAATGGCTGCCCTTAAATCTTACTTTTCATCCTAGTTCATTTTTTTCCTTTGGGTAAAATAGTGGCATCATATATGCAAATGCCCCTTGAAATATAGTATAAATAAATATAAAATTTGCAATATAGATCAACACCATTAGGCATTCCATAGATTTTCTTTTTTTATTTGCTCTACAGAGTTTTATCCAGCCTACTGCTTTTTATTAAACCAGTTGACAACAATAAATAAAATGGGTACTTCTTTTTAAAAACTAGTTCTTTGAACCACTCAAAAGAAACAAAAGAATGACTATGATTTTAAAACAAAAAAAAATGATACTGGGGCTCAATGTGTTAAAGCCTCTGCCTTCAGCTCAGGTCATGATCCCAGGTCCTGGGATCGAGCCCCACATCAGGCTCTCTGCTCAGCAGGGAGCCTGCCTCCTCCTCACTCTCTGCCTGCTTCTCTGCCTACTTGTGATCTCTGTCTGACAAATAAATAAATAAAATCTTTTAAAAAATGATACTTGTTTGTTTGTTTGTTCCCCTCACCCCCAGACAACTGCGACAGTCATACATTCTGAGGTCTTAATGTCTGAGTCACCATACATGACTAAGTCATCCAGGCATGGCCCTAGGACCTCTGGGCTCTTACCTATGTAGTATAGTGTAGTTATCTGAAGATGGCATTGCTAATTATCCTGGCTTGTGTAAGTAAAGTTGTACTCTTAATTTTAAAGTCTCCAGAGGAATGTTACATTATTTTAACTTCCGTAATTTTAAAATCCTTTTCCATTCACATCATGTAGTGCACTCAAGATGTTTTTACAGCACAAATTGACTATTAAAATATTACCATTATATTAAACACATGCGCCATTAAAGAGATAAAGTAAGGATAATTAAAAGCAAGAAAGAAAAAAATACATAAAATCCAGAAATATATTGAAACTTCTCTGTTGTTATAATAGGTCAGTTGGAAACATTTTTTTTTTCTTTTTTTGAGAATAATTAACCCTTGTTTTCTACTTCTATGGCTCTGGTGTTATAACACTTATAACCCAATAACAGAATATAATGGCCATTTTCTTCTTGAAACAGAGCAGTGTTTTTACTTCCATTTCCCCCCCATTTCATTCCAGGCTTTCCACTCTGGAACTACTAAGCTCTTCATCTAACATTGTCCTTCTGTAACACCATCAAAGCCAAATGGAGGGAAAAAAAAGGAATTAGTGTATGTCTTTACCAGAAATGATCTTTCTTTCTTTCAAATAAAAAAAAATTAAAAAAATAAGGACATTAAATATTCGTATTTAATTAGAAGTTCACAATTTAGAAAGTATAATGTGGTATCTCTTTTAAGATACACTGAATAAGAATTATCCAATTTTCCTAGTATGTCTCTCTCAATATAGCAAAGATTAATTAGATGGTTATGTTACTATCTTAGCCAGTTTCATTCTTTATTTTACACTTGCCTCTCTCTTTACATTTTCTTAATGCCTCACACATTTTACATGAATAATTTAATTTATAGGAATTTGGATTTCAATACTAAAATTGGTGACCTTAGCACTTTTTTTTAAAGATTTTATTTATTTATTTGACAGAGAGAGATCACAGTAGACAGAGAGGCAGGCAGAGAGAGAGAGGGAAGCAGGCTCCCCGCCGAGCAGAGAGCCCGATGCAGGACTTGATCCTGCATCATGCAGGATCATGCAAATTGTATATTTATTTATACTATATTTCAAGGGGCATTTGCATACATGGTGTCCTTGCATATGCAGGACCCTGAGATCATGACCCGAGCCAAAGGCAGCAGCTTAACCCACTGAGCCACCCAGGCGCCCCACCTTAGCACTTTTGACACATTTTTCAAGTTAAGGTAAATCGCTACTGAAAAGGTTTGGTCTACCTTGGAGATGATGAAACATTTTTGAACTAAAAAGAGCTGAAGAGATTCAAGCAATGCATCACCGTCATTCTCATTAATATCATCCTCATTTCTTGCCCAAGTTGTAGAAATGGACTCCTAAGTGAACCATTCTCCTGTTTCTATTTGTGTCTTCCTTTAGTCTGTTCTTCACATAGCAACCACACTAAATCTTTTTAAAAACATTAGTTGTATTTTATGACCACCCCATCCAAAATGGGCCAATGTGTCTTTTATTCTGTCTTTCCAACATCATCTCTTACCATTCTCCCCTTTGTTCACTTTACTCTATTATATTGGCCTTGAATAAGTCAAACACTCTCATCTCAGAGTCATTGAACTCATTCTTGCCTCTGCTTAAAGGCATGTCTCCCTGATCTTTGAATTCCTTGCTGTTTTAGTTTGTTTGTTTTTTTTTTGAAGATAGAAGTGTTTTTAAAATTTAAGTTTAAAATTGAAATTTAATTAGCCTGCGTGTCTTGCTCTTTAACACAAATCCGATCTAAAACAATGTACAAATCCTTGCTTATTCCTATTAGAATTCTTATTTATTCTGCTTTATTTTTCTTCACAGTATCAGCATCACCTCAATTATATTATATATTCATTATCTATCTTTCCAACTAAAATATAAGCTCCTTGAAGCATGGGACTTTGTCTTCTCCTCACTGTATTTCTAAAACCTGATAAAGGTTCTACAAATTAAAAAGTATTCAATGAGCATTTACTAACTAAATGAATGAATAAGTTAATGGGTATTAACTTTGATTCATAATTATCAGTGACTTTAATATACACGCGAATGATTATTTTAAGATCATGGTTTCTCTATTTAACATCCTTTCCCTAAAGACAGCTGGTCTATTCTGGATTTTTCAAGTTTTTTGAGTGAGGCTTGGATGGCTATGTATTTCCCCCTTAGGACCACCTTTGCCATATCCCATCAGTTTTGGACCAATGTGTCTTCATTCTTATTGGTTTTCATGAATTGTTTAAGTTCTTCTTTGATTTCCTTGTTGATCCAAACATTCTTGAGCAGGATGGTCCTTAGCTTCCAAGTGTTTGACTTTCTTCCAAAATTTTCTTGTAATTGAGTTCCAGTTTCAAAGAGTAGTGTTCTGAAAATATGGAGGGAATAATCTCAATCTTTTGGTATCAGTTTAGATCTGATTTGTGACCCATGATGTGGTCTATTCTGCAGAAAGTTCCATGTGCACTCAAGAAGAAAGAGTATACTGTTGTTTTTGGGTGGAATGTTCGGTATATATCTATGAGGTTCATCTGGCCCTGTATGTCATTCAAAACTCTTGTTTCTTCATTGATTTTCTGCTTAGATGATCTGTCTATTGCTGACAGTGGCATGTTAAGATTCCCTATAATTAACGTATTCTTATCAGTATGTCTCTTTATTTTGATTAACTGTTGGCTAATGTAGTTGGCTGTCCCCATGTTGGGGGCATAAATATTTACAATTTTTATATCTTCTTGGTGGATCGACCCTTTAAGAGTGATGTCGTGTACTTCTATATCTGTGAGTACAGTCTTTAGCTTACAATCTAACTTGTCTTATATAAGAATTGCTACCCCAGCTTTCTTTTGAGGCCGGTTGGCATGAAAGATGCTTCTCCATCTTAGCAACCAAGATTTGTGTATTAGTTTCCTAGGACTGTCATAAAAAACTACCACAAATGGGGTGGCTTATAACTATAGAAGTTTATTTTCTTATAGTTTGGGAGGCCAGGAATCTGAAGTCAAGGTGTCAGCAAGGTTTTGTACTTTTTTTTTTTTGAGACTCCCAGGGAGAATCAGTCTCATCTTTCTTTCTTTCTTTCTTTCTTCCTTTTAATCTTATTTTATTTTTTCAGTGTTCCAAGATTCATTGTTTATGTGCCATACCTAGTGTTCCATGCAATACGTGCCCTCCTTAACAGTCTTATGTTTCTGTGTTAGCCCTTAGTGGTTGCTGACAATCATTGGTATTATTTGGCTTATGCCCGAATCACTCCAATCTCTGTCTCCATGGTCATATTGCCTTCTTTTTTGTGTCTTCCGATGGTTTTAAAAGGACATTAGTCATTGAATTTAGGGCCTGTCCATATGAATTATGACCTTATTTAACTAATTATATCTATAAGACTTTGTTTCTTTTTTTTTTTTTTTTTTAAAGATTTTATTTATTTATTTGACAGAGAGAGATCACAAGCAGGCAGAGAGGCAGGCAGAGAGAGAGAGAGGAGGAAGCAGGCTCCCTGCTGAGCAGAGAGCCCGATGCGGGGCTCGATCCCAGGACCCTGAGATCATGACCCGAGCCGAAGGCAGCGGCTTAACCCACTGAGCCACCCAGGTGCCCTAAGACTTTGTTTCTAAATAAGATAATATTCTGAAGTCAAATGGATACTAATTTTAGGTGAATATAATTCAGTCCAGTGTAATCTGACAGGATTAAATTATTTCCAATTAACTATATTCCAGAACTAAACCCAAAAATATAGAATAATACAAAAATAACCAGTACTCAATAAGATGAAAATTTATAATATCTGACATCAAATCAAAGATTATAAAGGTAAGCAAAGCAGAAGGAAAATATAATCCATAATAAGGAGGAAAAAATCAATCAATTGAAACTGAACTAGAACTTACAGAGATGTTAGAATTTGCTTAGGAGAACAACAAAGGAGTTATTACAAGTTTATTCCATAAGTTCAAAAAGTTAGAGAAATTAGCATATAAAAATACCCAAGTAAAAGTTCTAAATATGAAAACCATAGTTTTCTCATAATAGATGGAAAACCCTACATGGAATTAACATCAGATTAGAAAATGCAGAGGAAAGAATTAGTCAACTTAAACACCTAACAATAAAAATATTCAAATAAAACAGAAAACAACTTTTTTAAAAATGAAGTGTATCAAAGATCTGCTGAACAACTTCAAGGATTTTATTATATGTGCAATTCGACTCATCAGAAGGGGATGGAGCCAGAAACAAAATTTGAAGAAATAATGACCAAATTTTCACCAATTTTTTGAAAAGTATGAAAATATAGATCCAAGAATCTCAAGAAAACCCAGACACAAGAAACATGAATAAAACCACACTAAGGTGGGGCGCCTGGGTATCTCAGTGGGTTAAAGGCTCTGCCTTTGGCTCAGGTCATGTTCCCAGGCTCTTGGGTTCGAGTCCCACATCAGGCTCTCTGCTCGGCGGGGAGTCTGCATACCCCTCTCTCTGTCTGCCTCTCCGCCTACTTGTGATTTCTCTCTGTCAAATAAGTAAATAAAATCTTAAAAAAAAAACATACACTAAGGCTCATCATAATCAAACTGCTAAAAACCAGTGTCAAAGAAAAAAAAAAGCAGCTGGGGGGAGAGGGGAGACACTACATACAGAGAACAAAATATAAATCCAGCAGATTTCTGGTTAGTAATAATGCAAGTAAGAAGACTGTGGAGCAACGTGTTTGTTTGTTTGTTTGTTTTAATTTTACTTAAATTCCAGTTAGTTAACATCCAGTATAATACTAGTTTCAGGTGAACAATAAAATGACTCAATACTTCCATATAGTAACCAGTCCTCATCACAAGTGGACTCCTTAATCCACATCACTTATTTAATCCATCCCTCCTCCCATCTCCTTTCTGGTAACCATCAGTTTGTTCTCTATAGTTAAGAGTCTGTTTCTTAGTTTTCTTCTCTCTCTCTCTTTCCCCCATTTGTTTATTTGTTTTGTTTCTGAAATTTTACATATCATTGAAATCATATGGTATTTGTCTTTCTCTGACTTATTTTGCTTAAAATAATACTCCTTAGCTCCATCTACACTATTGCAAATGGCAAGATTCAATTATTTTGTGTGGCTGAATAATATTCCATTTTATGTGTATGTGTATGAATAATATTCCATTCCATCATATGACTGAATAATATTCCACTGTGTGTATCTCTCTCTCTCTCTCTCTCTCTCTATATATATATATATATATATATATTCTTAATCATTTATCAATTGATGGACAATTAGTCTGATTCCATAATATGGCAATTGTAGATAATGCTACTATAAATATCAGGATGCAAGTAATCCCTTTTAATTAATAATTTTGTAATCTTTGGATAAATACCTAGTAGTGCAATTGCTGGGTTGTAGGGTAGTTCAATTTTTAACATTTTGAGGACTCTCCATACTGTTTTCCAGAGTAGCTGCACCAGTTTCTATTTCATAATAGTGTAGGAAGATAACCCTTTTCCCACAAACTTGCCAACATCTGTTGTTTCTGGTGCTGTTGATTTTAGCCATTTTAGCCATTCTGACAGATGTGAGATGATATCTCATTGTAGTTTAGATTTGCATTTCCCTGATGATGAATGATGTTGAACGTCTTTTCATGTGTCTGTGTGTCTATTGTTAAAATTATTAAATATTAAATTGTTAAAATGTCTGTACTACCCAAATTAATCTACACATTTAATACAATCCCTATCAAATTACCAATAGCATTTTTCTCAAAGCTAAAACAAAGAATCTTAAATTCTATGGAACCACAAAACACCCTGGATAGCCAAAGCAATTTTTAAAAAGAAAGACAGATGTGCCTGGATGGTTCAGTCACTAAGCATCTGCCTTCAGCTAATGTCATGATCCAGGGTCCTGGGATCGAGCCCTGCCTTAGGCTTCCCACTCAGCTGGGAGCCTGCTTCTCCCTCTCCCTCTGCATGCTGCTCCCCCTACTTGTGCTCTCTCTCATCAAATGAATAAACAAAATCTTAAGACAGAAAAAGAAAAAGAAAAGAAAAGCTGGAGGCATCACAATTCCAGATTTCAAGCTCTATTACAAAGTGGTAGTAATCAAGACAGTAAGGTACTGGTACAAAATTAGACACATAGATCTATAGACAAAAATATAAAACTTAGACCTGAACCCATAATTATATTGTAAATTAATCTTTGACAAAGCAGGAAAGAATATCCAATAGGAAAAAAGACAGTCTCCAACAAATGATGTTGGGAAAACTGGACAGCAAAATTGAAAAGAATGAAATCGGACCACCTTCTTACACCATACACAAAAATAAATTCAAAATGGATCAAAGACATAAATGTGAGACCTGAAACTATAAAAATCCTAGAGGAGAACATCAGCAGTAACCTCTTTGACATCAGCCATAACAACTTCTTTCTAGATATGTCTCCTGAGACAAGGGAAACAAAAGTGAAGATAAACTATTGGGACTACATAAAAATAAAAAGCTTCTGCACAGAGAAAGAAACAACAAAACTAAAAGGCAACCTACTGAATGGGAGAATGACTGATAAATGGTTACAATCCAAAATACATAACTTATTTAACTCAACGCCCCAAAGTTGAACAATCCGATTAAATATAAGCAGAAAACCTGAACAGACATTTTTCCAGTGGAGCAACTTGTTTAAAGTACTGAAAGGAAACAAACATCTGTCAACATATACCTGCTGTGTAGGGTACATCTAGGTTACATCTGTCAGTTCTACACTTAATGAAATTAACAGTAAAAAATGAAAATGAAACTAAACACTTTCACATATATAATAGTTGTAAGAATTCATTATCAGCACATTTGAACTATGAAAAATTTCAAAAGAAACCTCTCAGGCAAGAGGAAAATGACAGTATATGGAAATATGGATCTACACAAATAAATAAGAAGCACCAGAAATTCTAACCACTTGCAAAAACATAAAATATTTTTAGATTATCTAATACCTTTAAAAGTTAACTGAAATTTAAAAGTAACAGGAATTTATATGAAGCTTAAAATACATAAGAATCACATAAGGGCAGGAGAAACAAAGTGAAAGTATACTATTATAAGTTTCTTATACTACATGTTAAGAACTATAACGGAATTTGAAGTTAGACTGTGAAAAGATAAAGATGCATATGCTAAACCCTAAAACAACCATTAAAATAACAAAACAAAAGCTATTTTATAAGCCAATGAAGGTACTAAAAGGAAATAACTCCATATAAAAGAAAGCAGAAAAAGAGGATAAAAGGGGGCAAAGAATCTAATTGGTAATAACATTAATTGCAAAGATTCAAACAATCTGATTTAAAAGTCAGAATTTGTCAGATTAGATAAAAATGCAAGACTCAACTAGCTATACATTTCCTGTAAGAAATACACTACTAATGTAAAAAAGAAAAAAAAACTCAGAAAGGATGGAAAATAATGTTTAATGCTAATATTAATTAAAAGAATGAGTATCTATATTAATAACCAACAAAATAGGTTTCAGGACAAAAGGTTGTTTTTGCTGATCAAAATATTAAGCAAGTAATTTCATAGTGATAAAGGATTGTTGAAAGAACATGATGTCTTCTGCCCATTTTCTGACATGATTATCTGTTTTTTGGGTGTTGAGTTTGAGGAGTTCTTTATAGATCTTTGTCTGTAGTGTCATTTGTGAACATCTTCTCCCATTCTGTGCATTGTCTTTTTATTTTATTGACTCTTTCTTTGCTGTGCAGAGGCTTTTTATCTTGAGGAAGTCCCAAAACTGCATTTTTGCTTTTGTTTCCTTCGCCTTGCATAAACAATGAATCTTGGAACACTGAAAAAAAAAAAGTAATTTTTTTTTGAAGAACATCATGAAGATAGAGCAGTCCCAGATGTTTATGTACCTAATAACAGGACTCCAAGTTGCAGGAGACAAAAACTGATGTAACCCCAAGAAGAAACTAACAAATCCAAAATGTAGTCAGAAATTTATTTTCCATTCTCTTGATAACTTACATAAATCATTAGATAATCAGCAAGAATATAGTAGATCTGAACACTAGCAACTTGACCTAATCGATATTTATAGAAGATTCCATTTCACTCAATAGCAACAGAATACATATTCTCATCAAATGTACATAGAACATTTAGCAGAGAGACCAGATACTGGGCCACTAAATAAGTCCATAAAACTTAAATGGACTCAAATCATACTAAGTATGATTTTTTTATCTGACCATGGGAATTAAAATAGAAGTCATGAAAAAGAAGATGAACAATATAATGTTAACCAATTTCTAGGCCACATGTACCTGGAATGAGAGAAAAAAAATCATGGATACTGATCACACAAAAATATCATATGAAATTATGGTGACCTTTCTTGGGTCCATAAATTAGCCTAGTGTGTGTTCCTGTTCACCTATCCCTTGCTCTGGAAGTATGCAGTACATCATGCATGGGATAAATGTGGTTTCTTTTGCCAACATCTTTGTTCAAGAGAGTCTAAAGTATATAAATGGGTTAAATTTCATCTTAATATACAGATGGGAAAGATACAAAATGAGAGTTTAAAAAGGGGGTCATAGGAAAAGGGCACTTCTTTCCTCATAATCATATCACAAATTTCAATTAGAATAAAAAGATCCTTGAATGAAGTAAGTAAAAACAATGTTGTAACAATATGTCACATATGAAAATGAATGCCACAAAGGTAAGTCATTAAAGGAATTCCAAACTCTGAAGCACAACTATAAACACAAGGTCATCAACAATAGCAGATACATCATTTTTCATTTCATTTATTTCAATCACAGGAAAAGTTACTATTTTGGAGTTTAAAGGCAAAGGAACAACTTCAATCAATGGCAGGTTCTATTGATGATAATGAAAACCATAGACATAATCACTGCCAGTGTGTAGTATAGATAGCACTGCCTGTTCATGGAGTGGTCTTTACTCTTTTCAGTGGCATCTATTATGCTTTGGTTGACAATAAATCATATGTGACCAGTGTAGTAAAAAAATTATAAACTTGAGATAAGCCAATGGAGAAATAATTATGTGTAATCTTATAATTTAAGTTTAGCATTGTAGGCATTGGATATATTCTTTTCTGCTGAAAATCTTTTATTTTGGTATAGAGCACTTATTAAGTTAGATACTAATTAGATAATTTAATCTTCAAAATAATACTATGAGAAGGAGGACCTTGGCTTGCCTCACCCCTGAAACACAGATAGATAAATATCAAATCATTCTGAATACCCAAGAAATTGATCTGAGGAATGACAGAACAAACTAAACAACTAGATATAGAGAAGAGGCCACATGGTGGAAGAAAGGAGGTATGAGATGTGGAATGGTGGAAAAACAGATCATATCATGGGTTCTATGGAGAGGAGGGAGCCCTGGTTGCAAAGAGAGGAGAGAGAGAGAAAGATAAATAGAGGATTGCCCAAGAAAAACACTTCCCCAATGTCATTGACCGGGAAAATGAAAGGGGCTGATTTTCATTTTTACAACCAGCAGGTCTCAAAGACTGGAGTTTTAGAGGTCCTCAGCTTGGCTAGTGTGGAGCCCAGAGGGTGCTTCACTGTTCCTGTGGAGAAGAAAGTCAGATACCACAGGGGCAGATGGCTATATCTGAGGATCCCCTGGAACACAGAGGAGAGATGGTTCCCCCTTCTTGGAGTGCATCTGGGAGAGTTAGTATTGCCATTCCAGGGACAAAAGAGCCACTAGGCACCATTTCCATCTCCTGCCACTTAGCATAAACTAATGTCAGAAAGCAGCATAGCACCAGTATGCGTTGCCTAAACCATTTACAATAAATGCCATCCCCCTGTGCTTTGCCGGTTTTGCCTTTTTCAGTTAGTATCCCTGAGAACCAGAAAGTGGTTACCTCTCCCAGAAGACCAGCACAACCCCCCACAACACACACACACACCACATCTATTGACCATAGAGTTATAAAAAGTTTCAGCTATAGGGGAAATAGCACCAGGGCTCTTTTAACAAGCAGACAAGAACACACCTAGTTAAAACTCACCACATTCTGCCCAAGGTACAAATACTTCCCCACTTCAGGCAAGGAGAAACTTTGTAGAAGACTGACCTAAGGGAAAGAGTGGCAAAAACACAGAAGCACAGTGCATACAGCATATACAGGGAGACACTTTCCAAAGTGCCAGGTCATTGACATTATATAAATTCTTCTTCATAAAGCCCCTACTCTCAGGTGAAGGAAACATAACAGGCTCTCCTAATACACAAAAGGAGACAGAGACCTAGACAAAAATACTAAGACAAAGGAATTCATCCCCACCAAAAAAGAATAGAAAAAGGTCACAGCCAAGGAACTAATTGAAACAGATATTAATAATACACCTGATCCAGAATTTAAAACAACAATCATGAGGATGCCAGCTGGGCTTGAGAAAAACAAAGAAGACACTTAATGAGTGAAATAAGTCACAGAGATAAAAGACCTAAAAACTAGTCAGAGAAAAGAACAAATGCCATAACTGAGATTCAAAACTGATGATGTAATGATCAAAAATATGGAAGAAACAGAGAAACCAATAAGTGATATAGAAGCTAAAATTACATAAAATAATAAAGCTGAAAAGAAGAAGGAAAGAAAAATATTAGATCACAAATGTACACTTAAGAGATGTCAATGACTCCATGAAGTATAATAATATCCATGTCATAGGAGACCCAGAAGCAGAAAAAAGAAAAAGGTCAGAAGGTTTATTTGAGAAAATCATAGCTGAAAACTTTCCTAATGTGGGAATGGAAACAGACATCCAGATCCAGAAGGCACAGAGAACTCCCATCCAAACAAACAAACAAACAAAACAGGACAACACAAAGACATGTCATAGTTACACTTTAAAAATATAAAGAAAAATTCATAAAAGCATCATGACAAAAGAATCCCCTAACTTACAAGGGAAGACAGATAAGTTTAACAGCAGATGACTCCACAGAAACCTGGCAGACGAGAAGAAGCTGGCAATGATATATTCAATGTGCTGAATGGGAAAAATCTGCAACTGAGAATATTCTATCCAGCAAGGCTATTGTTCAGAATGGAAGGAGAGATAAAGAGTTTCCCAAACAAACAAAAACTGAAGTAGTTCATGACCACTAAACTATACCTGCAATAAATACTGAAGGGGATTCTTTGAGTTGGAAAGAAAGATCAAAAGTCACAAAGACTAGAAAGGAACAGAAAATCTCCAGAAACAAAACAAAACAAAACAAAAACCTAATAAAGTGGCACTAAATTCTTATCTATCAGTAATTACTCTGAATATAAATGGATGAAATATTCCAGAAAAAAGGCTTAGGGTGTCAGAATGAATAGAAAAACAAGACTCATCTATATGCTGCCTACACGAGACTCATTTTAGACCTAAAGGCACCTGCAGATTGAAACTGAGGAGATGGAAAAACATTTAGCATGCAATGGATGTCAAAAGTAACAGTAGCAACACTTTTGTTCGGAAAAAAATATATTTCAAACCTAAGACTGCAGTAAGAGATGGAGAAGGGTACTATGTGATAATAAAAGGGACTATCCAACAAGATGATCTAACAATTGTAAATATTTATACCCCCCACATAGGAACACTCAAATATATAAAACAATTAGGAACAAACATAAAGGAACTCATTGGTAATAAAATAATAATAGTAGGGGACTTTAACACCCCATGTACATTAATGGAAGGATCTTCTAAACAGAAAATCAACAAGGACACAATGGCTTTGAATGACACATTGGACCAGATGGCTTTCACAGATATATTCAGAACATTTCATTCTGAAGTACCAGAAAGAGCCAAGATGCCATTCCAAAGATAAATGGATGAAGAAGATGCAGTCCATACATACAATGGAATATTACTCAGCCATCAGAAAGGATGAATACCCAACTTTTGTATCAACACAGAACTGGAGGAGATTACGATGAGTGAAATAAGTCAAGCAGAGAAAGTCAATTATCATCTGGTTTCACTTTCTTGTGGAACATAAGAAATAACATGGAGAACATTAGGAGAAGGAAAGGAAAAGTGAATTGGGGCAAATTGGAGGGGAAGGCAAACCATGAGAGACTTTGGACTCTGAGAAACAAACTGAGGGGTTTAGAGGGGAGGGGTGTGGGGGGATGGGTGAGCCTGGTGGTGGGTATTAAGGAGGGCACATATTGTATGGAGCACTAGGTGTGGTACATAAACAATAAATCTTGGAACACTGAAAGAAAAAATTAAAGTTAGACAAAAATAAATAAATAAATAAATAAACATACAAACAAACAAACATTACCACTGGAAAGAAAAAAAATGAATATGCATTCTTTTCACGTGCACATGGGACCTTCTCCAAAATACATCACATGCTGGGTCACAAATCAAGCCCAACAAATGCAAATAATTGAGATCATACAATGCATATTTTCCAATCATAACACTATGAAATTTGAAGTCAACCACAAGAAAAAATTTGGAAAGACCCCAAATACATGGAGGTTAAAGAACATCCTACTAAAGAATAGATGGGTCAACCAGGAAATCAAAGAAAAAATTAAAAAAAAAACATGGGAACAAGTGAAAATGCAAACACAATAATAAAAACAAAAAAACTTTAGGGATACAACAAAAGCAGTCATAAGAAGAAAATATATATCAATACAAGCCTACCTCAAGAAGTAAGAAAAATCTTAAATATGCAACTTAACCTTACACCTAAAGAAGCAAGAAAAAGAACAACAAATGAAACCTAAAGCCAGCAGAAGAAGGGAACTAATAAAGATCAGAGTAGAAATAAATTATATAGAAACAAATTAAAAAGAAACAGTAGAACAGATCAATGAAACAAGGAGCTGGTTTTTTTTTTTTTTGAAAAAATAAGTAAATAAAATTGAAAAACCTCTAGCCAGACTTATCAGAAAGAAAAGGGACCCATATAAATAAAATCATGAATGGGAGAGGAGAGATCACAACCAAAGTCACAGAAATACAATCATAAGAGAATATTATGAAAAATTGTATGCCAATGAATTGTGCAATCTGGAAGAAATGGATGAATTCCTTGAAACATATAAACTACCAAAACTGAAAAAAGAAGAAATAGAAAACTTGAAGAGACTGATAACCAGCAAATAAATTGAATCAGTAATTAAAAATTCCCCCAACAAACAAAAATTCAGGGTCATATGACTTCATAAGGGGAATTCTATCAAACATTTAAAGAAGAGTTAATACCTATTCTTCTCAAACTGTTTAAAAAACTAGAAATGGAAAGAAAACTTCCAACTTATTCTTTGAGGCCAGCATTACCTTGATTCCAAAACCAATGATTCTATTAAAGAAAAGAACTACAGGCCAATAATCTGATGAACATGGATGCAAAAATTCTCAACAAATACTAGCAAATTGAATCCAACAGTACATTAAAGGTACCATTCACCATGATCACGTGGGATTTAGTCCTGAGTTTCAAGCTTTGTTCAATATGCACAAATCAATCAATGTGATATAGCAACCATATTAATAAAATAAAGAATATGGTTCTTACCATATGATCCTCTCTATAGATACAGAAAAAGCATTTGACAAAGTATAGGATCCATTCTTGGTAATAAAACACCCTCAACAAAGTAGGGATAGAGGGAACATACTTCAAGATCATAAAGGTTATATAGGAAAGACCCACAGTTAATAACATCCTGGATGTCTTTTATTTCTTCTTGTTGTCTGATAATTATGGCTAAAACTTCCAAGACTCTGTTAAATTACTGAGAGTGGACATCCCTGTCTTGTTATGTGTTCCTTGTTCAGGTTGATTCCTGATGTATTAAGATGATTTTATCCTAATGTTTATAGGTCAAGATGAGCCTAGGGTCCTTTTAACTCCACTGCCACCTTCCCACAGCCATCTGTCCTTGAGCCTTTTTTCTTTTTGGAAACAAACTTGTTCATAGTAGTTTTATTTGTGATATATAGAAAAATTAAAACAAATATTCATCAGTAGGAAAACAAGTAAGCAAAATATTATGTATATGTACAATGGAGTACTATTGGACAATACAAAGGAATGAACTACTGCCACACGCTCCAACATAGATGACCTTAAAACCACTAGACCCTTTTGTAAAAGGGCTTAAAACCACTAGACCCTTTTGTAAAAGGGCTCATATTGATTAATCAATTTATACTAAATGTCCATATTAGATAAATCCATAGAAATAAAGTTTCAATTAATTTTAATTAGTCAGTTTAATTTAAAGTTTAATGGATTTTAATTAATTTGATTAGTAATTTCTTAGGGCTGGAAAGAAGGGGATTGGGGTGATAGCTAATGGGTATGGAGTTTTTCTTTGGGGTTATGAGAATGTTCTAAAATTGATTGTGATGATAGTTGCACAACTCTATGAATATATTATAAACCATTGAATTATACTATAAATGGGTACATTTTATGATATATGAATTATATCTCAGTAAAGTTTTCAAAAAATACTTATAGTTCTCTGCTAGTGTAAGAGAGAAGCAGTAACCTACAGACTTTGAAACAGAGAAGGAGATCTAAGTCTTAATGCTATTTGGGCAAGTTTTCAACAAATTCTTATGCTTTTAGTGTTAATTTAATCAGTTTCCAAAAATATTACTCTGCCAATCTTTAGGCATTTAGGTCTATATGTTTAAATGAGATTGATTCTTGAACCTTTTATACTGTGAGTTCAAGATTCACTTTCTCAATCTGCTAAGTTAGTTACCATCTTTCCATTTGACTTCCAGCTTTTAAAATAGTTGCTGTCTTCTCTCATTCTGGATTTTTTAAAAATTTTTTCGGTGTTCAGATTCATTGTGTATACACCACACCCGGTGTTCCATGCAGTACATGCCCTCCTTAATACCCACAACCATCTCATTCTCTTTTAGTTTATTTGTATCTTAAGAGACTTTCATTAAAAAAAAATTAAAACTGATAATTTGTTAAGAAGGTGATTTAAACATCTGCAGTGGTGACTTCATCTTTGACTCAATGCTGGCAGTGGGGAGGGATAGGGTGGCTGGGTGATAGACATTGGGGAGGGTATGTGCTGTGGTGAGTGCTGTGAATTTTGTAAGATGGATGATTCACAGATCTGTACTCCTAAAACAAATAATACATTATATGTTAATTTTTTTAAAAAAGGGCGGGGGGAGACACCAGGAAGACTCTCATGGAACCTGAGGTGGCAACGCACCAAATTAGAATTACTCTAACCAGCCCCAACATAAAATCTCTTGAGAAGATGTATGCTGACTTTATCAGAGGCACAAAGGAAAATTTCAAAGTGAAAGGACCAGCTCAGATTTTCAAGATTTTCAAGACTTTGAAAATCACTACAAGAAAAAAATCCTCGTGGTGAAGTTTCTAGGACTTGGGATTGTTTTCAGATGAGAATCCACAAGCATCTCATTGATTTGCATCGTCCATCTGAGATTCTTAAACAGATTCCATCTGTCCTTGATTCTTAAAACATGGGGCAATTTAGGCTTTGGAAATATTTATGTATTTAGGAAGTCTCAAAACAGACAAATCCGTAAAACAGGAGCGGTGTGTTTGAATTGTTGCATAAAAATTTGAGCGTCTTGATAACTTGTATTCACCCCTTTATGGGAAACCTTTTAAATCATTTTGAGGAATCTCTAAATCTTCACGGAGGAGATTGAAAGCTCATGTTCCAAGACATCATATTTAATGGCCACATATTTTCCATTAAATAGGTCGCTATTATTTATTTACCTTTTAATACCATATTATTGGACATTCAGATTGTGTAGGTGGGCTTCATGTAGAGAGGACTCATCCAATCAGTGGAAGGCCTAAATAGAGCAAAGATTGACCTCCCCTGAGCAAGAAAGAATTCTGCCAGCAGACTGCCTTTGGACTCAGGTTGCAACTCTTCCCTTATTCTCCAACTTACTGAATTACCCATCAAACCACCACAGTCACATGAGCCAATTTCTTAAGACAAATCTCTTCCAGGGTATGTGGTTGGCTCAGCTGGTTGAACATCTGCCTTCGACCCAGGTCATGATCCCAGGGTCCTGGGATCAAGTCCCGCACTGGGCTCCCTGCTCAGCAGAGAGTCTGCTTCTCCCTCGGCCCCTCCCCCCACTCATTCTCTCTCTCTCTCTCTCTCAAATAAATAAATAAATAAATAAATAATATAGTTAAAAAAAATAACATGTTTTATTTATTGCAGGTCTCTCTGCTGGGATGCAAGCTCCATGAATGCAGGGTGCTTGGCCTGCTTTGCCCAGTATTGTATGTCCAGCACCTACACCTCTTTCTCTCCCTCTCACTAGAAAAAAATGAACAAATAAAAAATCTTAAAAATAAATTTAAAATAAATAAATAAATCTCTTGCTATATATATGCACATACACCCTATTGGTTTTGTTTCTCTGGACAAACTTGACTAATATAAATGCAATATGTTTTAAAGAATTTTTTTTTTCTAAAAAATACTTATTTTCCTTTTATCTTCATCTAAATGTATAAGTTGCCACAAGAGACTTATCCCTTTTCATCATCATGCTTCCCCAAATGCTCTCTAGTTAAAACTTCCTGTGAGTCCCCTGAGAACAGTTACTATAATATATCCTCTTTTCCATTATTATTACCAATTCTGTAATTTACTCCATTATTGCTTCTCACCCAAACTGTGACAATAGCCTTATACTCATTCTTCCTTGTTTCTACTATTGTCTACCACACAAATCCATTGTGCATAATAGTGCCAGAGTGAAATATCTTAAGGAAATCTGGACATGTTATCATTTTAAAATATCTATGGCTCAGTATTTTCCTTATATCCTTAGTATGTCTTAGAACACAGCTACTCTACGTGTAGTCCATGGGCCAGAGGAAATTTCATCACCTGGGAGCTTGTTAGAAACCTAAATGCACACTATTAAATCTGGCATGTGTTGTGATGAGCACTGGGTGCTATATACAACTAATGAACTGTTGAACACTACATCAAAAACTAATTATATACTATATGGTGGCTAACTGAACTTAATTTTTAAAAAGACAAAAAAATTAAATCCCACCCTAGATCAACTGAGTCAGAATCTGCATTATTACAAGGTTCCCAGATAATTCTTATATACATTAAAATTTAAGTACAACTTTAAAATACAGTTTCCCAAGCTTGGTTAATCACTATACTAACTTGGAAACCAGCTTTTAAAAAATAATCCTATTATCCCAGATATTTTGAATACAAATTTCTGGGATTAGGATCAGGTAATCTGTATTTTTACAAAGCACAAGGAGAACTTTTATAATCAGCAAGTTTTGGGCTCCACTGATTACTAAAACTCTTCAATGGCTGTAATCAGATTTCCAACACTTCAGTTGCATCTTTTCATCCTTACTTTGTTATCACATTTTGATCCTTCCTCTTTTTGTCACTAGGCAAAATCTCTTTTTTATTATTTAAAGTCAAACTCAAATACTTTTAATGTGAAGCTTTCCCTAATTATTCCAGAGAGAACAACATTATTTCTTCTGTGTTTCTGGAAAACTTTATACAACATTATAACATCTATTGCACTGTTATTGTCATTTATTCATGTATCATCTCCTCCACTGCAGGATATGAACTCCAATTTTTAGGCATTGGAACTTTATCAACTTCACCAGCCCAGGACCCTGTACATAAGAGATTCTTGGCATATAATTGATGAGTGCTTGCTGAATAGATAAATTAATACTCTACCATATTATATAATACTAAGCAAAAAATGCATTTGTCTTTTTTTTTTTTTGAGAGAGAGAGACTTTGGACAGGGGAGGGGAGGGGCAGAGGGAGATGGAGAAAGAGAACCTTAAGCAGGCTCCAGGCCTAGCACAGAGCCTGACATGGGGCTCAATTTTACAACCCTGAGACTATGACCTAATAAAAAATCAAGTTGGATGTTTAATGACTGAGCCACCCAGGTGCCCTCCAAAAATTCATTCATTTTAATACATAAGTTTACAGTACTTAACAAAAGCTATTTAATAGCATTTAAAACAAGTAATATCATATACAAATTACATTTTTGAGCAATAAGATTTTAGAATGTCTGGACCAATTTTTTTCCATTATACTTTTTCTCACACTTAAGTGATCTGGTGTTTCTATAAAAGTACATGCATTAGTCTTTCTTACCCCTGTAAAATTTGATTCATAGAGTATGCTTTGTGTTTACCAGGAAAGGCATTTAGCCAGAGGGACCCTCTTATCCCACTGTATATCTTTGTATTCAGCACTGAAAAACAAGGAGCAAAATATTATGTCACCCCAAACTTCTGAAGTCATTTCTGTTTCATATTGCTATTATAGGGATTTTTTGAGCATTACCTTGAACTGTCAAGGTAACCAGGCCTCCCCTTCAATGGCATAGAATATTTGGGGGTAGAGTTATAAGTGTATTTTGAAAGGGGTTGTCCTCAGAGATACCATATCATTTATAAGATTTCCAATGACCCTGCAAAACATTTACTTTATCCTTTACCATTCTATATCCCCAAACTCTTTGAGAGGCCAATTAATATTGCCTCTACCTATTCCATTGGAAAAAATAATATAATGTGAGAGCAAAATTAAATTTAAGTAGTAATTTTAAAGTTAAATTTAGTTTACTGGAACATCAGACTGCTTTTCATTATCTGACTCCCTCTTACTCATTTCCAGACAACTACAATGATGTTGTTTCATATACATATTAGTGATGAACTGTTCCTGTGCTTTTCAAAGGAAGCTCTGGCTGTAGTCTTCTTCCTTCATGTCCCTCCACATCCCCATCACACAAAACACCACCACCGCCACCACAACAACAGCTTGCCTGATAATTTCCCTTGGAATTTTTCTAAGAGATACTATTTCATATTCGTGATCCAAATTCTGGAATTTTCCAATATATTTTGCTTTAAAGACAATGAGAAAGAAAGGACAAGTTTGTTATAATAGACGTCTACAACCAGAACCTGTACCATAAACTGTGTCAAAACATGTTCAAATTATAATTAGTCAACAAAGAAATCAAGGCAATACTTTTAAGGTACTTTTAATTAAAAAATAGGATCATCAAAAAAACAAGTTCCTCTCTCCCAAAAGAGAATAACAGTTCTGTTTATTATAAATATGTACTATACATTTGGCGGTTAGAGAAATATGAAGTTTTCAGAGATAGAGAAGTGCCAAGTTTGGGAGTTGCCATGAAAGCATTACATTCTTTTTAAAAATTCAACAAATAATGATATTTCCCTATCATTTTTAGTCAGAGGAAGTCATGATAAAAATGAGAACTTATTATTTATTAATCAGGGGCTTTGACATGGATGCAACATCATACATGTAGATGATATTTCAGGGAGAAAGTAGATGCAATTTCAAGTACTAATATAAAAGTAGAATACAGAGAAATATTTAATTTTTTAAGGAAAGAAAAGATAGAGTTCATTTATTATGTTTAAGTTTGTGTTCAGAGATCAAAATATGGCCACCTGAAGTATTTTTATTTATGAAATGTATTTTTTAACAAAGTTTTAATTCTTTAAAAGTTTTTTTTTCCTGAGTTTTAGAAGATTTAAATAAGTGTAAGTATAATTGCTGCTTTCAAGAAGCTTACCATGTATGTGATGAGGTAAGGTACAAACAAGCAAGACATATGGGTTCCCAAATCAGTGCTATAGACAGCAATGCTCAATTAATCCAGAAGAAGTAGATATTTCTCATTGGTGATATTGTTGAAAGGCTTTGTAGCAATAGTGTTTGTTCTAAGTACTGAAAAATAATTTGATTTTAGATCAGTGAAGAGGGAAAGAAGGAAATAAGTAGAAAGAAAATGCTTGTAGCCTGTTGATTGTAAATCACTGACAGAAACATAGGGATTCTATTTGGGGGCAGTGGAATACGGGATTGGAAAAGTATGCATGGGATACAACATGGAAGTCTTTGAATGCCATCTCAAAGAGTTTGGATGTTATATTCATGGAAATGCTTTGAGCAAGAGATTGTTATAGATGGGGAGAGAAGGTTGTAATGAAGATTAAATAGACCATAACATGAAGAATGGTTTTGAAGGGGGAGATGAGAATTCTGAACTAGAATTGTAGATAGAATGTAAGAATATAAATGAAGCAAGACTCAGTGATAGATTTAATAGGGTGTTGAAGGAAATATAAATGTCATAAATGATTTCAAACTTTTAAGACTGAATTATTGAAAGAGTGATGGTTTCACTGACTAAAAATAAAACATTTGTACCCAAATATGAATTATTTCCATATCAATTTTACCAACTAGAAAGAATATACTTGGTGAATGTCACTGCAACAGGTATATTTCTAAATGACTGACAATTGAAGATCTGTAAAACATGTACATAAATCCAAAGGCTACTAATCATACATCCATATTAGTTGTCTCATATGATGAAAATGATAGTTTGAAAAGGTATGATTGATATTTTCTCATGTGTCTTCTGGTGTCCCTCTTCCCTGCTGGCCACTCAATCCAGGCCAATTTTACAAACCAAAGCCAGACCTGATAGTGCTCCATAATTTGATTGTAGAGATTCTGATCTCTCCTCCTCTCTCTTTTTTGTCCTCTGACCCATCTATCAAAACATAAATGTTTTGTGTTTCATTTAAGAGCCTTACCTCAGAATTTTGTCAGGGAGAAATTATAACATATTGTAAAGAATTTCCAAAACTATATTGAGAGGAACAGAGTATAGTCTCTTTTACAATTTATTTTAAATAGCATTTGTGGTCAAATAAGGTTTGGGAATACTACATAGTTTACTTTTCTGAAGTATTACAATGCACATTAGATTACTGTAAATTCTGAGAAGTCCCTAAGGAAAAAATTGTTTTATTTTATTTAACTTATTCTCTCCCAGACGTTTTTGTCACTTGTCATAAAATAACAATTGACAGCTTATGGAACTAGTGTTCAAAAAAAAAAAAAAAACAAAAAAAGAAAACAAGGACAAAAACACTTCAGGAAATACAGACTTATTATGTTACCTGCAAATAGTCTTTTACATTTTCATAAGAGATAATACCTAATCAAATGTAATAGATCCTAAAAATATAATTTAAGATATTATCAGAGATCATAAGGATAAATTATTTCAATAGAAAATAGTTCCATGTAAATATCTGGCCAACTATTTCACTTATACATAAGGTTAGATATAACATGGTGTAACCACTTTGGAAAACAGATGGACAATTCCTCAAATGTTAAGCATAGAGTTACCATACAACTCAATAATCCCATTCCTTGGGTATCTAAATTAGAGATATGAACACTTATGTTCATAACGAACTTGTACAAGAATAATCACAGAAAAATCATTTATAATGTACAAAAAGTAGAAACAACTCATACGTCCAACCACTTATGAATGGACAGATAACATATGGCATATCATTGCATACCATATGAATTCACATATACTCTATAAAATATATTGGACAATTATTCATCAGTATAAAGAAAGGAAGTACTAATATATGCTACAGCATGGATGGACTTCAAAACTCTTATAACATTTATATTAAATACTTAAATCTAAGCATTTCATATAAAATTATCATTATAAATGCACTCATCAGTTTCTGCTGACCATGTGCATGTCTTCTTTGGAGAAATGTCTGTTCATATCTTTCTGCCCATTGTAACTGTCCCTCAGAACAATGTATTACTTAAAATATAACCCATGAAAAATTATACTAGTTACCAACCATGTTTAGATATAGCCTTAAGAAAAATATACTGGCAGCAGGCTTCTGGGGGAGAGGATGATATACGTCCTTGAAGTCAAGCAGCCGGGGATGCCACTCAGGGCAGAATTCCTCCTGCTTCATTTTTCCATTATCTCCCCTTCCCTTCACCTGAGAGCACCTGTGGCTACTTAGATAAGCCATTTGAATGTGCTTGCTCAACTATAACTTTATACTGCTCAACTAGATATATTTTGCCTTCCTTCTTGTTTATCTACAAGTCATATGATTAATGTTTAGCCTTCTTTGGCTCCTTTGTTGATTACTGTCTATATCTAATAAAAGCGGGACTGAGGAATTGTTTGGGCCAACAGTCTTTTCTACTGTTGTCCCCTGCTCCCTTTCTCTTGCAGCTGAGTTGTTTATGCCTCATTCTTCTCCCATGTGAGTCTGCAAGCAGCAGCCCATTTCTTGATTGCATTTTTTTGGTTTTTTGGGTGTTGAGTTTGATAAATTCTTTATAGGTTTTGGATATTAGCCCTTTATCTGAAAAGGAATTTGCAAATATCTTCTCCCATTCAGTAGGTTGCCCTTTAGTTTTGTTGGTTGTTTCTTTCACTGTGCAGAGCTTTTTATTTTGATGTAATAGCAATAGTTTATTTTTGCCTTTGTTTCCCTTGCCTCAGGAGACATATCTAGAACGACGTTGCTATGGTTGATGTCAAAAAGGTTACTGCTTGTGTTCTTCTCTAGGATTTTTATGGTTTTGGGTATCACATTTATGTCTTTGATCCATTTTCAGTTTATTTTTTGTAAGGTATAAGAAAGTGGTCCAATTTCATTCTTTTGCATGTTGCTGTCCAGTTTTTCCAACACCATTTTTTGCAGACTGTCTTTTTTTCCATTGGATATTCTTTTCTGCTTTGTTGAAGATTAATAGACCATATAATTGTGGGTTCATTTATGGATTTTCTATTTTGTTCTATTGATCTATGTATCTACTTTTTGTGCCACTGCTATATTGTCTTGATTACTACAGTTTTGTAATTGAGCTTGAAGTCTGGAGTTGTGATGCCTCCAGCTTTGCTTTCCTTTTTTCAAAATTGTTTTGGCTATCCAGGGTGTTTTGTGGCTCCATAGAAATTTTAGGACTGTTTGTTCTAGCTCTCAGAAAAATACTGTCAGTATTTTGATAAGGATTGCATTAACTGTGTGGATCGTTTTCAGTAATATAAAACCCAACACCCCAAAAACCAAATAATCCATTTTAAGAATGGCAGAAGACATGAGCATTTTCCCAAAGACACAAAGCTGGCCATCAGACACATGAAAAGATGTTCAATATCACTCATCATCAAGGAAACACAAATCAAAACTACAATGAGATATCACCTCACACCAGTCAGGATGATTAAAATTAACAACACAAAAAATAGTAGGTATTGGCAAGCGTGTGGAAAAGAGGAACACTCTTACATTGTTGGTGGGAATGCAAACTGGTGCAGCAACTCTGGAGAACAGTATGGAGGTTCCTCAAGAAGTTAAAAATGGAACTACCCTATAATCAGGCAATTGCACTACTATGTATTTAACAAAAAAATACAAAAATACTAATTTGAAGGGTTATATGCACCCCAGTGTTTATAGCATCATTATCAACAATAACCTAATTATAGAAAGAGCTCAAATGTCTATCTATTGGTGAATGGGGAAAAGGAGACTAATATGCATGTGTGTGTGTGTGTGTGTGTGTGTGTGTAATGAAATATTACCCATCCATAAAAAAGAATAAACTCTTTCCATTTGCAACAGCATGGATGGAGCTAGAGAGTATTATGCTGAGCAAAATACAATATGATTTCACACATATGTGGGATTTCAGAAACAAAACAAATAATCATAGAAGGGAAAAAAAGAGAGAGAGGAAAACCAAGATAAAGACTCTTAGAGAACAAACTGATAGTTACTAGAGGGGAGAAGGATGGGGTGATGGGTTAAATAGGTGATGGGAATTAAGGAATGCCCTTGTGATGTACACCAGGTGTTCTGTGTAAGTGTTGAATAACTAAATCGTATACCTGAAACTAATACTACACTGTATGTTAACTAACTGGAATTTAAATAAAAACAAAACAAAACAAAAACCCTCAATTTGGCATTGATGTAGAGCATTTGGAACCACCATATGTTATTAATGGGTTATAAAATTATATAATTACTTTGAAAAACTTGACTTTTCTCATAAAGTTAAACATTATGACCCACTCCAAAGGATTTGCTCAACAGAAACAAAAGCTTACATATACACACAAAAATAGTAAATGCACAATTCTTTATAGCAACATTATTTATGATAGTCCTAAACTAGGAGACACAACAGGATACTTTCAGTTACCAAAAAAAAAAGTTAATTAGTGGTACACACAATAACAAATAAAATTTAAAAATAATATTATAAGGATAAATAGTAGCCAGACACAAAAGTGTACCTCTCCACAATTTCATTTATATAAAATTCAAGAAGAAGTAAAACTAATATATAGTGATAGAAATAAGAACAATGGTAGTTTCTGATAGAGATGGGGGTTGGTAAATTGGTTGTCAAAAAAGATACCGAAAAGTACTTTCTGAGAGATGCATATGCTTTGTATATTGATTTTTTTAAGTGGTTACACAAGTGCATATATTTGTCAAAACTCATCAAACTGTGTATTTAAAATCTATGTTCTTTATTTTACTAAATTATAATCTCAAAAAACCTTACATGTTCATAACACACACGCACATGCACATGCACATGTACACACACACATGGAAATTTTCCTTGTAGAAGAATCCCCAGTCCAGTCTACTCCTAACATGGAACCTAGAGCAAGAATACAAATGGAGACATACACATCATATGTCTAAATATTTATTAGTTATTAATTAAGCTTAAAATATGTTCTGTCCTTCTACATTGACCAGTATACCTTCCTAAATACAAAACAAAAATGTGTAAAACTATGACTTCCATATGGCTTTTGACAAAAATTTACACCAATGACTGAATTTAATCATTATTGCATATACCTGTGTGATCCTTTCATGAGTCGGGAATTTTAGCTAAGTAGTTAAAGTTGTATAATAATTATAAATTGAGGGATGCCTGGGTGGCTCAGTAGGTTAAGTGTCTGCTTTTGGCTCAGTTCATGATCCCAAACTCCTGGGATCAAGCCCTAAGTCAGGCTCCTTGCTTAGGGGGAAACAGCTTTTCCCTCTGCATGCCACTCTCCCTGTTTGTGCTCTCTCTCTGACAAATGAATAAATAAAATCTCTAAAATCTTATAAAGTGATATATAATATTTATCCCTTAAGTTAATTTTTCTTCATTTCAGCAAAATCATTAATTAGGAATTCATTATCAAGGGTGTCTGGCTGGCTCAATTGGTAGAGCATTCAACTCTTGATCTCAGAGTTGTAAGTTCAAGCCCTACATTTGGTGTAGAGAGTGTTTAAAAATAAAACATTTTTTAAAAGAGGAATTCATAATCAAGATTTTTTCAGACAAAATAGACTTTATTTTTTAATTCTTTTTATTTTTTCAGTGCTCCAAAATTCATTGTTTATGCACCACCCTGTGCTCTATGCAATACGTGCCCTCCTTAATACCTACAGCCAGTATCGCCCATCCCTTCCAAAACCCTCAGTTTGTTTCTCATAGTCCACAATCTCTCATGCTTTGTCTCCCCCACCAATTTACCCCACTTCACTTTTCCTTTCCTTTTCCTAATGATTTTATGTAAGATGAGTCCTATTGACAGTAATGAATCAAAGGTAATGAATAAAACATAATCACATTAAAAGTATATGGAATTTGATTCATTTTCATAAACAAATAAAAATTAAAGCTTTTAATTAAAGGTAAGACAAAAAATTGTTTTTAATATTGGTTCAGTTATTCTGATTTATCTATTACATTGCTAAGTATTAATTCAAAACTAAATAAGTTGTAATTGTTATTTCTCTTGAAAATTTAATTAAATATGTCAAATAGCTTACATAAATAAAGCTATTTATAATTCTATCATTCAATGTCTACTACTTGCCAAAGTAAAGAACTGATATCAATGCTTTTTGCATGCTACGTCTAGACCTGCCTGTATGCACTTTGAAGAATATGCATTAATATTGCAAAAATTCTTCAACTGTAGATAGGGTCCATTATCAAAGGAATGAGACTGAGACAAAGTGAAAGTTATGCAAAGCTTTATTTTATACCAAGCATTAGAAGTCAGACTGACTGGCCACGGCCGCCTCCGAAGAGAGTGACCCTGTCCCGATCTTACAGGCTGGTTTTATAGGGCATAACCACAGACATCAAGGTATGTGGCTTCTATTATTAGAGCATTTATTCCTGGAATAGATACCCGGAACCGATACCAGGAACTGCTGGGGCGTTTATTCCTGGAATGAAGTCCATGGATGTAAACAACAATATGGCTACCTAGGCAATATGGAATTGCTCTGGCTAAGCAGGTCCTAATAGTTAAACAGGTTTTAAGATTAAATAGGCCCTAAAAGCTGTAATGTGTTACACTTCTTAATTTCATGCCAATTCATTAATTACTTTAGAATCATGAAAAGAAACATGAAAAAAAGTCAAGAAATATACTGTAGACACTACTGGGAAATAATTTCTCATTGGGTAAGAAACTAGTCATTCACAGCACCTGAGAGAAAAGATTCGGTAAGTCTCTGCTGTTACCTAACTAGTTCTGCTGCTCAGATCTCTCAGGTAGAAGCATAGTCAAATAACCCTCCCAGATGCCAGCCTCATTTTTATTTTTTTTCCAAAGAATAAGGCATGAGAAGTGGCAGATTATTTCCTTGGAACTGAAAGATGTTGGTCATGGAAGGAGATGCTCAATACTGAGTACTGAAACACAGAGACACCCATGTATTCTTCAATATATCTAACCTCTGGGTTTCTGATTGCACTTTCCCTCTATAGTGCTGAAATCTGTTCTGGGTACCCTCCTGCTTGCTTTAAGGATGATAGTACAACATTTGCTATCACCTCTGCTTTCAGTTTTTTCCTTTCCCATGATACCACACATCACTTTGTGATTCTCTTAAATTCATATTACCCTTCTGATTAAATGTCTTCCATGGATTTATACGAGCTATAAGATTAAGCTAAAATTTCTCAGCCTTGCATTCAAAAATATCTAAAATCTAGCTAGGCCTTTCTTTTCCAGTCTTCTCTTTGGTTTCATAGTACATATATCTCTATTCCTGGAAAAAAATTAAACTAAAACAATAAAAATAAAGGAGAATAAAATATTTTACTTTTGATCCTCTAGCACAGTACTGTCTTTGTACTTTTGGAAACTAGAAGGTCACCTCATCACCCTCTATCTAGCTGACCCATAAGTGTTGACCCAGATTTTTCCCAAATCCCACTTTTATAATGAAATCTTCCTTGGAAAATAATTCTAGCAAGACTTTTTTCTCTTCTCTGTGTCTTAAACAATTATTGCCTACGTATAGGCAATAATTTGTTTACAAAATTATTTTCCCTCAGATAGATTATACATTACCTGAGGACCAGAGTTGTGTTTCATACTGTTTTGTGCCATGAACAGAAACTATCACATAGTGGGTGATTAATTAGTATTTGCTGATAATATATTTAAGTGATAGTGTAAGTTATTGGACAGTAATCATTTAAAGTATAAAGTCCTCTTGCATCCCAATGGATTTTATTATATTTTAGAAACATTTTTAAGTCAGAATAAGCTTTTTGTCTCACCACAAATAACTAATATTCACCAGGCTCCCAAGAGTTAAGATATCTATGCAATGCCTGTCTTCAACTTCTGTATTAAATAAGAGAAACAAGCCAACCAAACATTGTGCTATTATTAATATGTCCAGTGAAAGAAGCCATGGGGAGCTGAATGAGTTTTTGTCATAGCTTTAAGTGTTTTCTTTGTGAGTTCATTTTACTTTAATTGCATTTCTGTGTGGCATCTAAGTTTACAGTAGGAGATAAAACTATGGAAGAAAATAATATAGTCTTATGACTATTTTTATAGCCATCCTTTTTTGGTTTTCACACACAAAAAAAGCATAGCATATTCAGGGCACATTAATAACAATGGAGACCATAAAAAGCTATTAAAATAGAACATGCATTATGTTCGCTGAGAACACTACAGGATTGAGATGCCATTTCCCTCACCCCCATAAGATGTAAAAGCATGTTTAGAACCAAGAACAAAAATTCAGGTCATACTCCCTTTTTTAAAATATAACTTAATGACCACATACTTTAGAAAGAAATCTCACCTACCTTACACTTTTAAAATGTTAATTTATATGGGCAAATGATAAATTAGTTTATTTAGTAAGTCTTAATTTATGCTAAGTGTATGTAACCAGAGAAACTCAAGGATTTATCAAAGGTATCTCTTTCCTTTCCAAAATATATGATACCATGGAATTTCTCTCTACCTCCAATGAACAACAAATATATAATAATCAAAATTGTGAAGCTCCTGATAGAAATCCAAGAAACTTGTTCCTAGAAACTGACACTGACCCAAGTAACAGTCAATTCTTTTTCTTGTAAACAAGTATGCAACATTGCCTTTTTGAAGATATTCCAACGGGCTTCATGTTTGGAATTTGACCTTCATGACCAAGGATGGTCCCATTTTAAAAACAAGAGTGAAATCAAACCAACATAGTTTGTCTTGATATGTTTGGGAATCCTTATATCCCTTACCTGATTTGTTGAGAAAAGAAAATTTGGAAGCAAGTTTATCTAAGGTTTTCTTTGCAATGTAAAGGCAGTTTCATGGTTACTTTAGATTAACTCTTGAAACTCTACGAATGATTGTAAAACTTTCTTAGGTAAAGAGTTCCAGGCTAGAAGATAATTCATTTGAAAAGCTTCACTGTTTCTCTGCCTGTCAGCGAGGCTGCAAAACGGCCACTGAAATAATCAGCCTTTTTATTATGAAACTTTGGTTGAACTAGAGGTGGGGTGAGCTGGGTTAATCAACTAGAGAGCTTCTCAAGGCAGAAAACAGCCCCAGACTTCAGAAAGGCCACTTACCACAGACAGCCTCCCACCCCAACTAAAGTCATCATTCTACCCTGAGTGGCAACGCAAATTTGCTTACAATTAAGACATTGTTAATGTTTGGGTACCCCCCAAACATTAGGCAATGTATTGGTAAGATAAACTAAACACAAGTACTGTGCTCAGCTGTATTCATAACCATATGAATCACAAAATTTTGGGGTCACCATGGTTCCTGAATTGTTGCCTAATGGCAAACACACTATGGGAATTCAAAGACATTATATGTTTAGACGCCTTTGTTACTTTTTAAATTTTTTGATTAAATGACAAACTTACAAAAAAGTTGCAATAATAGTAAAAGGAACTTCCATATACCTATCATCTAGAGCTACCAATTATCAACATTCTCTACATTTGCTTTATTGTACTAGGTATCTTTGGAAACATCATTCCAGGCTTTATTAATTAGCTAAAGTCATACATTATTGTACTATATTACCTAATTGTTAGGTACAGATCTGATCTATATAGAATGATAATAATGATAATAATAGTCATTTTCACATTAAGTAATTATAAAAACCTTACAGGGCAAGGTTTTACTCAGATTATGCTTATTATGCATAATCTCATTATGCTCAGATTATAGAAAAAAAAGGTGAAGTCCCACAGCTACGAGGTAGCATAACCAAGGTTCAAATTCCTTTCTTTCTTACCCTACAGTTAGTGCTCAAGAACATTACTGAATTGGGGCACCTGGGTGGCTCAGTTGGTTCAGCATCTGCCTTCAGCTCAGGTCAGAACCCCAGGGTCCTGGGATAGCCCTGCATCAGGCCCCCTGCTTCTCCCTCCTCCTCTCCCTCATCAGCTCCCCCTGCTTGGCTCTCATACTCTCTCTTTATTTCAAATAAATAAATAAAATCTTTAAAAAATTTACTGAATCCCTTCCCTTATCAAATGTATCAAAGATATTCGTTATCCTTAGTCTATCTAATCCACAATGAGTTATCCCTTCACTTGGGAATCCCATGCATATTCTAAAAGGTTGTGCAATCTAATATGGGAACATGAATCAATAGCAAAAATCCAGCTGTAGCTGAGGAAAATTTCAGTCTTTTATCCTTAAGGATGATGCTCTCTTTAATCTGCAAAGTTAAAGCATTCACATATTACTATTTGGGAGTAACCAGTACAATTTTGAGCCTTTTTTGATGTTCAATTTCCTATTCCTTGTCTAGGCTTATTTGAATGAGCAATTCTTTGAGAGTGGCTCCTATCCATTTACTACCACACCATTTCCTGTGATAATAGCCCCTCAGAGTTTGTTACTTCACAAGACATTATTAAGTAACAGCCAGAGTAATGAGGTTGAAATAAAACTTTTCAGTGACTCAACCAGGAAGTTCAAACCACCAAAACATTAGAATATTCTAAGTCCCTGCCACATTGCTTAAAGCTTACTAAAAATATTAACGAATTCCAGCATGTGTCAGCCTGGGCGATTGTGTGTGTGAAGTGTGTTTGTGTGTGTCTTTTTAATGATGTGCATGTATATGTTAAGTATAGTATATCTGTTTTCAATAACATCTCAACTTTGATACTAAGCTGTATTCTCTTAGCAAGAGTTTATCTCTTAAAAAATAACAGTCTTTTTGAAGTTGGACAATTGATTTTTTTTTATTTTTCCATCTTGAATCTTTTGGCTTTAACTAGATGTTTTCTAGCAGGTGACCAAATAACCTTCTTTATTTCCATTACACAATAAGAAACAATCAAGACCTACACATGCTTCTGAACACATACTAACACTATAGTAGGCCCACGGAATTGAATTTTTTAGTTACTTTCTCTGTAGAAGTAAGTTCAAAAAATATTTCTTGATGTTTTATTTTTTATTTTATTTTTATTTTTTTTATTTTTTCAGCGTAACAGTATTCATTGTTTTTGCACCGCACCCAGTGCTCCATGCAATCCATGCCCTCTCCAATACCCACCACCTGGATCCCCCAACTCCCACCCCCACCCTTTCAAAACCCTCAGATTGTTTTTCAGAGTCCATAGTCTCTCATGGTTCATGTCCCCTTCCAATTTCCCTCAACTCCCTTCTCCTCTCCATCTCCCCTTGTCCTCCATGCTATTTGTTGTGCTCCACAAATAAGTGAAACCATATGATAATTGACTTTCTCTGCTTGACTTATTTCCCTCAGCATAATCTCTTCCAGTCCTGTCCATGTTGCTACAAAAGTTGGGTATTCGCCCTTTCTGATGGAGGCATAATACTCCATAGTGTATATGGACCACATCTTCCTTATCCATTCGTCCATTGAAGGGTATCTTGTTCTTTCCACAGTTTGGCGACTGTGGCCTTTGCTGCTATAAACATTGGGGTACAGATGGCCCTTCTTTTCACTACATCTGTATCTTTGGGGTAAATACCCAGTAGTGCAATGACAGGGTCATAGGGAAGCATCCTCTTACACTGTTGGTGGGAATGCAAGTTGGTGCAGCCACTTTGGAGAACACTGTGGAGATTCCTCAATAAATTTCTTGACATTTTAGAGAAATAATAGAACCTATGATGAATTTTCTAAGCTTTAAGCCAACACTGTTCAATTTAAATGCTTAGCAGTAATAATTCTAAGGTTTCCATTTTCTGGAAAGTTTAAAACCTTGAGCAAGTTTATACATTATCTTATTTGGTGAACCTTGATTAATTAATTCAATAAAATATATTAAAATCCTGTTATGCTAGGCATAAACAATACAAATATAAAAATAATATTGTTTTATTAATATTAACAATAATAAAAGATACTATTTATGGAATCTTTATTACTGATAGTCAATATACTAAATATTTTTTTAAGATTTTATTTATTTATTTGAGAGAGAGAGTGTGTGTGTGAGAGAGAACATAAGTAGGGATGAGGGACAGGGAGAATCAGATTCCCTGCTGAGCAGGGAGCTGGAAGCAGGACTTCATTCCAGGACTCTGGGATCATGACCTCAGCTAAAGACAGATGTTTAACTGACTGAGCCACCCAAGCACCCCTGTGCTAAGTTTTATATACATTTACAAATATTTTCTCATGTACTTCTTACAAAAACACTATAAAGTAGTTGTTTTTACTATCCTCATTTTAAACATGAGCAGTAGTTAGAGAGATTAAAGAACTTTCCTTGTGGCAGATCTGGGATAAGAACCTAGGTCAGTTTGACTGAAAACCTTCTGCCTTTTTATGTTGTGTCATATAAAAAGAGACATATTTATTCTATAAATGCCTGAAATTTTGTGAGTGCTATAATACAAGTATGTTAAAGCAAGACATAAAAGAGGACATTTAAAAAATGGTTCTTGAGAGGAACTAGGAAAATGGCAGAGTAAGAGGAAACCGAGGTCACCCTGTCCTGTGTTTTCAACTAGATATCATCCACTTCCAAGTTAGTAAACTGGAGAGGATCCAAATACTGGCAGAACAAACTCCACAACTAAATATTGAGAAGGTGCACCTGAAAGGTTAGGAATGTCAGAAAGGCAGAGGGAGGTTGCCTGAAGGAAGAAAGGAGTGGGAAATTTTCAGAGAGGACAGAGAAAGGGGCCCTTGCACCAGAGATCTCACATAGATAGGAGTAATCACCATAACATTTGGCTTTAAAAACCAGAGGGGCTGAATTCTATGGCTTTGTTGAGAATTGGGACTTGGAGCTGGAACTTTCAAAGCCAGCTGTCTCAACACTGGGCTATCCTGAAAGTGATATCTCACTTTCAGAGACACTTTTCAGAAACAGTATCCCGTATGGAGAGGTGATGTAGAATCATCAGTTTACACAATGCTGGGAGTAGAAAACAGGAGACAGATCTGTTCACAATGATTTTGGAGTATGTTGGGGAACTTCAAAAACAAGGTAGCTGGCAGGTGCCACTTTCCTCACTTTCCCCTAGCATAAACAGAGACACCTGGGTAGGATGGGCTGCACAGACACTTGCCACCTATAATTCTAACAGTGTGCCCCACCCATAAATTCTTCTGAGAACTTACCCATTCCAAGACACCTGGCCTTGGCCCTGAGCTCAGTGCAGATTTTGTTAAAGTAACATGGGAAACCTGCCCAACAGCCTGGTGCATAGCTGGCACACTTCATCATGCACATCCACCATGCCATGCCAACATTAGCCCAACCAGCCATCTATGCATGCTCATTTGGTCAGTTGTACACCCCCTGGCATCCTTAGCATACCATACCAAGCTACATGTCTTCAGACATTATCGAACACCATGCCCAACCAACAGGCAGACAGATGCAATATTGCACCATGCCCAGCAGCCACACTGGCCCAACTGTCACAATACATGCAGCCACACCTCATTAGCTAATATCCCATGCTGTGCAAAACCCCATGCCTCTGGCAACTCCAGTGCATTTCCCTGAGCTGCCTCAGTGCTTCTGGGGACTCAGCACAGGACTAGTGGCCCAGCACAAATTTGCTAACACTGCTGCCCTGTTCCCAAGTGCACCAGGTAGCACACCCCACAGAGCTGGCCTCTCTGTGTCCCATGACCACCACAGAGAGCAAGCACAACCCACAACAGGCACAGAGTCAGTGCAGACATTTGCACTGAAAGGAAAAGTGACTTAGAAAGAACAACGGGGCATCAGCAACCTCCATAGGATATAATCCTGAAGTGCCAGGTTCTCATAAACAGGGTACAGGTCACTGAAGGCACTCTAGGACATCTTTTTCATAAAATGACTACTTTCAAGAAGAAAAGACACAACTGACTTTCTTATCACAGAGAAACAGATCCAGAGAGGCATACAAAATGAGGAGACAGATATTTATCCCAAATGAAAGGACAAGGCCACAGCCAGAGATCAAAATATCATACAAATGGATACTGAAAGAAACCTGATATAGAAATACTTCTATCAAACAAAGTAGACTTTAAAACAAAGACTGTTAGAAAAGACAAAGAAGGACAATATATAATAATAAAGGGAAAAATCCAATAAGAACACATAGTAATTGTAAATATTTATGAATGCAACATAGGAGCACCCAAATACATAAAACAGTTAATAACAAACAAAAAGGAACTAATTCATAATACAATAATAATAGGTGACTTTAACACACTTACAACCTTGAACAGATCATGTAAATAGAACATCAACAAGAAAACAATGGCTTTCAAAGACACACTCAAACAGATGAATTTAAGAGATATATTCAGAAAATGGCATCCTAAAAATAGCAGAATACACATTCTTTTCACATGCACATGGAATATTTTCCAGAATAGATCACAGTCTAGGTAAAGAAAAAAATAATAAATAAATAAATAAATGAAGATAGAAAGCATACAATGCATCTTTTCTGACTACAATACTGTAAATGTCAACCACAAGAAAAATTCTGGGGTTGCCTGGGTGGCTTAGTTTGTTAAGCATCTGCCTTCAGCTTAGGTTGTGATCTCTGGGTCCTGGGATCCAGTCTCACATTGAGCTTCCTGCTCAGCAGAGAGTCTGCTTCTCTATTTTTCCCTCTGCCCTTCCTCATGCTTATTCTTTCTCTGTCACATAAATAAATATAAACTTAAAAAAAAAGAAAGAAAGAAAAATTCTGGAAAAACCACACATAGATGGAGGTTAAATAACATGCTATTCAACAATAAATGAGTTAACCAGGAAATTAAGGAAGAAATAAGAAAAAAGATACTAATGAAAATGAAAACACAACAGTCCAAAACCTTTGGATACAGCAGAAACCTTTGGGATACAGCAACAGCTTTCTGAGAGGAAAGTTTATAGCAGCACAGGCCTACCTCAAGATGTAGGAAAAGCTGAAATAAACAACTGAACCTTAAACCTAAAGGATCTAGAAAAAGAACTACAAACAAAACATAAAACCAGCAGAATGAAGGAAATAATAAAGATTATAGCAGAAATAAATGACATTGAATCAAACAAACAAACAAACAAACAATAGAACAGATCAATAAATCCAGTAGCTGGTTCTTTGAAAAAATCAATAAAATTGATAAACCTCTAGCAAACTGATGAAGAAAAAAAAGAGAAAGGATTTGAGTAAACAAAATCACAAATGAGAGAGGAGAAATAACAATCAACACCACAGAAATACACAAAATCATTACAAAATATTATGAAAAACTATATGCCTACAAATGTGATAACCTAGAAGAAATGGTCAAATTCTTAGAAACATAAACTATCAAAACTAAAACAGGAGGAAATAAAAATGTTGAACAGATCAATGACCAACAATGAAATTGAATGACCAACAATGACCAACAATGAAATTGAATGAGTAATCAAAAAATTTCCAACAAACAAAAGTCTAAGATCAGGTAGTTTCACAGGTGTATTCTATCAAACATTTAAAGAAGGTTTGATACCTATTCTAAAATTATTTCAAAATAAAGAAAAGGAAGGAAAACTTAAAAATTCATTCTATGAGATCATTACCCTGATGACAAAACCAGATAAAGATACAACACACACACACACACACACACACACACACACACACACAAAGAGAACTACAGGTCAATATCTCTGATGAATATAGATTCAAAAGTTCTCAATAAAATACTAGAAACTGAATCCAACAATACACTAAAAACATCATTAACCATGAAAAAGTGGGGCTTATTTCTGAGTTGCAAGAGTGGTTGAATATCTTCAAATTGTTCAAATTGATAGGTCATAAGGAAAATAATAAGAACAATACGATCATTCCAATAGATAAGGAAAGCAATTGACAAAGTGCAACATCTATACATGAGAAAAACCCTCAACAAAGTAGGTTTAGAGTGAATATACCACAACATATTAAAGCCACTGCTAACATCAACCTTAATGGAAGAAAAACTTTTCCCCTAAGGTCAATAACAAGACAAATATGTCTACTCTCACCACTTGCACTGTTCGATGTCCTAGTCACAGCAATGAGACAATCAAAAGAAACAAAAGGCATACAAATTGGCAAGGAAGAAGCAAAACTCAGTATTGCAGATGACATGTTATTATATATAGAACACCATAAAGACTCCACACACACAAAATACTAGAACTGATCAATGAATTTAGTAAAGTTAGAGTATATAAAATTGATATGCAGAAATCTGTTCCATTTCTATAGACTAATAATGAAGCAGGAGACAGATAAATAAAGAAAAAAAATCCCATTTACAAATGAACTCAAAATAATAAGATACCTAGGAATAAACCTATCCAAAGAGGTGAAAGACCTGTACTGTTAAACTGTAAAACACTGATGAAAGAAATTGAAGATGACACAAAAAATGCAGACATTCCATGCTCATGGATTAGAAGAACAAATATTGTTAAAATGTCTGTAACACCCAAAGCAATCTAGAGATTTAATGTAATACCTATTAAAACACCAACAGCATTTATCACAGGGATAGAACAGTCCTAAAATTATTTTGGAAACACAAAAGACCCCAATAGCAAAAGAAGTTTTGAAAAATGAAAGCAAATCTGAAGATATCACAATTCCAGAATTCAAGTTATATTACAAAACCATAGTAATAAAAACAGTAAAATACTGACACATAAACAAACACATAAATCAAAGGAACAGAATAGAAAACCTGGAAATAAATCCATGATTATATAGCCAATTAATTTTCCACAGCAGGAAAGAATATCCAATGGGAAAAATATAGTCTTTTCAAAAAATGGTTTTGGGGAAACTACACAGCTACTTGGAAAGGAATGAAACTGGACCACTTTCTTTCACCATACCCAAAAATAAATTCAAAATGGATTAAAGATCTAAATTTGAGACCTGAAACCATAAAAATCATAGCACAGGGCACAGTTAGTAATTTGTCTGACATCAACTACAGCAATAGTTTCTAGATATGTTTCCTAAAACAAGGAAAATAAAAGCAAAAATAAACTACTTGGACTGCAATTAAATAAAAAGCTTCTCCACAGTGAAGGAATCAATCAATAGAACTAAAATGCAATCTGTTGGGTGGAAGAAGATTATTTGAAGATGACATCTCTGTTAAATGGTGAGTATCAAGAACATTTTAAAAAATCATACAAATCAACACCCAAAAGCAAATAATGTATTTTAAAAATGGGCAGAAGAAATGAATAGACATTTCTCCAAAGAAGACATCAAGATGGATAAATATAGGCTCAATAAAACTCATCATCAGGGGAATGTAAATGAGAACTACAATGAGATGTCACCTCACAACTGTCTGAATGGCTAAAATCAGAAACTCAAAGAACAAGTGTTGACAAGGATGTGGAGGAAAAGGGACATTCCTTGCACTTCTAGTGGGAACACAACCTGGTTTAGCCACTGTGGAAAACAGTGTGAAGTTTCCTCAAAAAGTTAAAAATCAAAATACCTATGAGGGGCACCTCAGTGACTCAGTCATTAAGCATCTGCCTTTGGCTCAGGTCATGATCCCAGGGTCCTGGGACTAAGCCTTGCATCAAGCTCCATGCTTGGTGACAAGAAGCCTGCTTCTCCCTCTCCTACTCCCCTTGCTTGTGTTCTCTCTCTCACTGTGTCTCTCTCTGTCATAAAAATAAATAAAATCTTTAAAAAAATGAAGAAATACCTATGATGCAGTAATTGCACTACTCATTGTCTATGACCAAATTATTGAAACACTAACTCAAAGGGATATATGCATCCCCATGTTTATAGCAGCACTATCAACAATAATCAAATTATGGAAAGAGCCCAAATGTCCATCGACTGATGAATTGATAGAGAAGATATGGTATGTATGTATGTATCAATCTATTGATCAATCTATCAATTGATTAATTAGTAGATCAATAGATAGATAGATACATATATACACACACATAGTGGAATATTTTCAACCATAAAAAGAATGAAATGTTATTTGCAAAAACATGAAAGGAGCTAGAGAGTATAACGCTAAGCAAAACAAGTTAGAGAAAGACAAATACGTTATGATTTTGCTCATATGTGGAATTTAAGAAACAAAACAGACAATCAAAGAAAAAAGAGAGAGAGAGAGCAAGAGACAAACTAGGAAAGAGACGTTAAACTGTAGAAAACAGAACAATGGTTACCTGTTGGGAGGTGGGGGAGGCATGGGTGAAATAGTTGATGGGGATGAAGGACTGTACTTGTGTTTTTATTACATTTTAATTTAAATTCTAGTTAGTTAATGTATAGTGTAATATTAGTTTCCTGTACACAAGATAGTGATTTTACACTTACTTACCATGGCCAGAGGTGTGCACTTACGATGAGCACTAGGTGATGTATGGAATTGTTGAACCACTATATTGTACACCAGAAGCTAATATAATACTGTATGTTAACTATGCTGGAATTAATACATTACAATATAATACAATGCAATGTAATACAATGCATTAATGAAATAAAGAATGATCATCATGCAAAGCTTTATATATATATATATTATAATAAACAATACTTCTGTTTAAATTCATTTTGAATTTCCTTTTCTGGACATGTTTTCTCAATCTGTGGAGCCAGTTCTGACACTCTCAATCCAGCTTACTAGCACCACTTGCGAAACCCTAGCATTTTCCCATGGACCTACCCCACACACCTAATTTGCCAACATAGGCAGGCACTCCCCCAGTGGAGTTCCCACCTCATCACATCCATCATGCTGCCTCAGCCAGGACAACCAGACCCACACAGTGACTAAAACCCACGAACTCCCAGTGGGCAGCCCCAGATAGATCTGGCATTCCTCCAAGGTGACTCCAGCCCTAGGGGAGGGAGCATTCCTGCCCACTAGCATACCTATAGCAGTTGTGGTTGGGATACTCAGCTAGCAGCACCAATGGCTGACCCCACTTATCAGAATGTTTAAAGCATATACAGGCAGGCCTCTTGGCCAGCTACACTGAAGGCTGTCCAACCAGTACCCCTGTACCAGTTGCAGCCAGACATTTCAGCTGGCTATGATGGGGGCCAACCTCACTCACAGGAATACCTGGCCTTTTAGCCAGTTGCTCCAGAGCTTCCTTGTTCATCAGCAGGCCTGTAGCAATTGCAGCTCAGCCACAACTGGAGGGCATATACAAATCACACAGCCTGGAACACCTGCCTCTGTTGACCAGGAGATATTGCACTGCTGGGCCACATAGGACACTTCTACACAGGGCCACTTCCTTCAGGCCAGGAGATGCAAAAGACCTACATAATACATAGAAGAAATCACAGAGAGTCAACAAAAATGAAGACACAAAAGAATATGTTCTAAATGAAAGAGCAAAACAAAATCTCAGAGAAATAAGTAAAATGGACATAACAATCTATCTGATAAAGAGTTAAAAATAATGGTCACAAATTTGATTACTAACTGGGAGAATAGATGAACACATTGAGAACTTCAACAAAGAGAGAGAAAACATAATAAGGTGTCAAAAAGAAGTCAGAGAGCCCTATAAGACAGGGTAGTGGAAATCATATAAATTCAACAACAACAACAAAAACAAAAATTTAAAAACTGAGGATAAGTTAAGGAACCTCTGGGAAATCAAGTATAATAATATGTGCATTGTAAGGGTCCCAGAAGGAGAAGATAGAGAAAGGGGAAAAACAAAAACAAAAACAAAACAAAACAAAACAGAACAAAAAAAAAAAAAAACTTAGATGAAGGAATAATGCTTGGAAACATCTCTAACCTCGGAAAAGATACAAACATCCAAGTCAGGGAACCAAAGAAAGCGCAAAACAACTTAAACCCAAAGAAGTCCACATCAAGACATATAATAATTATAATGTCAAAAATTAAAGATAAAGGGTCAATATTAAAAGTGGTAAGATAAAAACGACTAACTATATTCAATAGAACACCCATAACGCTTTTGGAAGATTTTTTAGCAGAAACTTTGCAGAACAGAAGAGTGTGGCATGATATATTCAAAATGCTGAAATGAACAAAACATACCAAAACAAACCCCAAAACCAAAAGTACTCTATCTGGCTAGGTTATCATTCAGAGTTAAAGGGAAGATAGATTTCCAGACAAATATTAAACAAGTTAATCACCCCTAAACTGCCCTAATAAGTAATGTTAAAGAGACTTTTTAGTAGAAAAGAAAAGCCTAACTAGGAGTAAGAAAATTGTAAAGGTCCAGAGCTTCTGAGGGCAGATAGGGGGAAGAGATTCCTTATGTACAAAGGAAAGTCCATCAGAATAACATCAGACCTGTCCACAGAAACCTGGCAAGCGAGAAAGGGCTGGCAAGACATATTCAGGGCACTAAATGAGAAGAACGGTCAGCCAAGAATACTTTATCCAGCAAGGTGGACATTCAAAATGGATGGAAAGATAAAGACCTTCCAAGACTGGCAAGGTTTAAAATAGTTTGTGACCACCAAACCAGCACTACAATATTAAGGGGTTTCTATAAAAGAAGAAAGAACCCAAGAGTAACATGGACCAGAAATTTATGGAGAATCTATAGAAACATGAACTTCACAGAAAACATGATGTTAATAAAAACATATCTTTCAGTAATCACTCTCAGTGTGAATGACCTAAATGCTCCCATACTATGGTACAGGGTTGCAGACTGGATGAAATGACAGGACCTGTCCATATCCTGTCTACCAGAGACTCATTTGGAACCTAAAGATACATCCAGGCTGAAAGTGAAGGGATGGAGAAGCATCTTTCATGCCAACTGGCCTCAAAAGAAAGCTGGTGCAATGATTCTCATATCAGATAAATTAGATTTTAAAGACTGTAGTCAGAGATAAAGAAGGATGCTACATCACTCTTAAAGGTCTATCCACTAAGAAGTTCTAACAATTGTAAATATTTACGCCCCCAATGTGGGAACAGCCAACTACATAAGCCAACTGTTAATCAAAATAAAAAGTCATATTGATAGGAATACATTAATAGTAGGGGATCTTAACGTGCCACTCTCAGTAATATACAGATTATCCAAGCAGAAAATCAGTAAAGAAAAAAGAGCTTTGAATGACACATTGGACCAGATGGATCTCATAGATATATACAGAACATTCCACCCTAAAACAACAGAATACTCATTCTTCTTGAGTGCAAATGGAACTTTCTCCAGAATAGACCACATACTGGGTCAGAAATCAGGACTCAACTGATACCAAAAGATTGAGATTATTCCCTGTATATTCTCAGACCACAATTCCTTAAAATCGGAGCTCAACCACAAGGAAAAGTTTCGAAGGAATTCAAACATTCTGAAGCTAAATACCACCCTGCTTAAGCATGTTTGGTTTGGGGGACCTGGATGGCTCAATGGGTTAAGCCTCTGCCTTCAGCTCAGGTCAGAGTTTCAGGGTCCTGGGTTAGAGCTCTGCATGATCAGGGAGACTGCTTTCCCCTCTCCCTCTGCCTGCCTCTCTGCCTACTTGTGGTCTCTCTGAGTCAAATAAATAAATGAATTTTTAAAAAAAAGAATGCTTGGATCAACCAGGAAATCAAAGAACTTAAACAATTCATGGAAACTAATGAGAATGAAGACATATATTTCCAAATCCTATGGGATATGGCAAAGGCGATCCTAAGGGGGAAATACATAGCCATCCAAGCCTCACTCAAAAATTTGAAAAAATCCCTAATACACTAGCCCTCTTTACACATTAAAGAACTGGAAAACCAACAACAAATTAGGCTAACCCCATGCATAAGAAGGTAAATAATCAAGAGCAGAGCAGAGATCAATGAATTAGAAACCAGAGATACAGTAGAACACATCAACAAAACTACAAGCTGTTTCATTGATAGAAGCAATAAGATCGATTACTGTCTCACATTGAGGTCTCTCATCCATTTCTGAGTCTGTTTTTGCATTCAGTGTAAGGAAATGGTCCAATTTCATTCTTCTGCATGTGGCTGTCCAATTTTCCCAACACCATTTGTTGAAGAGATTGTCTTTTTTCTTTGGACATTCTTTCTTGCTTGGCCGAAGATTAGTTGACCATGGAGTTGAGGGTCTATTTCTGGACTCTCCATTCTGTTCCATTGAACTATGTTTCTGTTTTTGTTCCAGTACCATACTGTCTTGATGATGACAGCTTTGTAATAGAGCTTGATGTCTGGAATTGTGATGTCACCAACACTGGCTTTCCTTTTCAACATTCCTCTGGCTATTCGAAGTCTTTTCTGGTTCCATATAAATTTTAGGATTGTTTGTTCCATTTCCTTGAGAAAACTGGATGGGATTTTGATAGGGATTGCATTAAACATGTAGGTTGCTCTAGGTAGCATAGACATTTTCATAATATTTGTTCTTCCTATCCATGAGCATGGAACATTTTTCAATTTCTTTGTGTCTTCCTCAATTTCTTTTATGAGTACTCTATAGTTTTCTGAGTACATATTCTTTGCCTCTTTACTTATATTTATTCCTAGGTATCTTGTGTTTTGGGGAGCAATTTAAATGGTATTGACTCTTTAATTTATCTTTCTTCTGTCCTGCTTTTGGTATATAGAAATGCAACTGATTTCTGTGCATTGATTTTATATCCTGACACCTTACTGAATTCCTGTATGAGTTCTAGCAGTATTGGAGTGGAGTCTTTTGGGTTTTCCACATAAAGTATCATATCATCTGCAGGGTGAGAATTTGAATTCTTCTTTGCTGCTTCGGATGTCTTTTATTTCTTTTTGTTGTCTGATTGCCAAGGCTAGGACTTCTAGTACTATGCTGAATAGCAGTGGTGATAGTGAACACCCCTGCTGTGTTCCTGGCCTTAGGTGAAAAGCTCAGATTTTTTTCCCTATTGAGAATGATATTCGCTGTGGGTTTTTCATAGATGGATTTGGTTATATTGAGGTATCTATCCTCTATCCTTACACTTTGAAGTGTTTTGATCAAGAAAGGATGCTGTACTTTGTCAAATGCTTTTTCAGCATCTATTGAGAGTATCATATGGTTCTTTTTTCTTCTTTACTAATGTATTGTATCACACTGATTTGCGGATGTTGAACCAAACTTGCAGCCCTGGAATTAATCCCAATTGATTGTGGTGAATAATCCTTTTAATGTACTGTTGGATCCTATTGACTCATATTTTGGTGAGAATTTCTGCATCCGTGTTCATCAAGGATATTGGTCAGTAATTAACTTTTTTGGTGGGGTCTTTCATTTTGGGATCAAGGTGATGCTGGCCTCATAAAATGAGTTTGAAAGTTTTCCTTCCATTTCTATTTTTTGGGAACAGTTTCTGAAAAATAGGTATTAATTCTTCTCTAAATGTTTTCTAGAATTCCGCCTGGGAAGTCATCTGGCCCTGGGCTCTTGTTCATTGGGAGATTTTTGATGTCTGCTTCAATCTCATTACTTGTTACGGGTCTGCTCACAGTTTCTATTTCTTCCTGGCTCAGTTTTGGTAGTTTATATGTCTCTAGGAATGCATCCATTTCTTTCAGATTGTCAAATTTGCTAGCAGATAGTTACTCCTTGAGGAGAACACAGGCAAAAACCTCTTCGACCTCAGCCACAGCAACGTCTTCCTAGAAACATCACCAAAGGCAAGGGAAGCAAGTGCAAAAATGAACTATTGGGACTTCATCAAGATCAAAAGATTTTGCAGTGCAAAGAAAACAGTCAACAAAACCAAAAGACAACTGACATAATGGGCGAAGATATTCACAAATGACATATTAGATACAGGGTTAGTATCCAAAACCTATAAAGAACTTATCAAATTCAACACCTGAAGAACAAATAATCCAATCAAGAAATGGGCAGAAGACATGAACAGACATTTCTACAAAGAAGACATCCAGATGGCCAACTGACACAAGAAAAAGTGTTCAACATCACTTGCATCAGGGAAATACAAATCAAAACCACAATGAGATATCACCTCACACCAGTCAGAATGGCTAAAATTAACAAGTCATGAAATGATAGATTTTGGCAAGGATGCAGAGAAAGGGGAATCCTCCTATAATGCTGGTGGGAATGCAAGCTGGTGTAGCCACTCTGGAAAACAGCATGGAGTTTCTCAAAAAGTTGAAAATAGAGCTACTCTATGACCCAGCAAATGCACTACTAAGTATTTGCCCCAAAGATACAAATGTAGGGATCCGAAGGAGCACATGCAGCCAAATGTTTATAGCAGCAATGTCCACAAGCACCAAACTATGTAAAGAGCCTAGATGCCCATCAACAGATGAATGAATAAAGAAGATGTGATATATATATATATATATATATATATATATATATATATGAGAATACTATGCAGCCATGAAAAGAAATGAAATCTTGCCATTTGCAACAACATGGATGGAACTAGAGAGTACCATATTGAGCAAAATAAGTCAATCAGATAAAGACAATTACTATTTGATCTCTCTGATATGAAGAATTTGGGAGGCAGGGCGGGGGGTTGGTGGATATGGAAGGAAGGAAAAAGTGAAACAAGATGGTATCGGGAGGGAGACAAACCTTAAGAGACTCTAATCACACAAAACAAACTGAGAGTTGTTGGGGGGTGGGGGTGTAGGGAGAGGGTGGTTGGGTTACGGACATGGGGGTGGTATGAGCTACCGAGAGTGCTGTGAAGTGTGTAAGCCTGATGATTCACAGACCAGTACCCCAGGGGCAAATAATACATTATATGTTAATAAAAATTTTAAAATAAGAATAATTAAGATTGATAAACCACTGACCAAACTAATCCAAAAGAAGAGAGAGAGAACTCAAATTCATAAACTTATTAATGAAAGGGGAGAGATCATGACTAACACAAAGGAAATAGAAACAGTTATCAGAAATTAAATTCAACTATTATATGACAATAAATTAAGCAACCTAGAAGAAATGGATGCATTCTTGGAAACCTATGAACTTCTAAGACTGAATCAGGAAGAAATTGACAACCTGAACAGACCAATATCTAGTAACGAGATTGAAGCAGTGATCAAAAACCTCACAAAATCAAGAGCCCAGGACCTGACAGATTCCCTGGGGAATTCTATCAAAAATTCAAAGAAGAAATAATACCCATTATCCTGAAGCAGTTTCAAAAAATAGAAACAGGTAAAAAAAACTTCCAGACTCTTTCTACAAAGCCAGCATTATGTTAATCCCCAAACCAGGCAAAGAACCCATTCAAGAGGAGAATTTCAGCCCAATATCCCTAATGAATATGGATGCCAAGATTTTCAACAAGATCCTAGCTAATAGGATCCAACACTACCTTAAAAAGATTATCCAACATGACCAGGTGGGACTTATCCCTGGGATGCAAGCTGGTTCACCATTCACAAACCAATCAATGTGATAGGACAAATCAATAAAAGAAGAGAGAAGACCCACATGGTCCTCTCAAATGATGCAAAAAAAAAAAAAAAAAGCATTTGACAAGATACAGCATCCCTTCCTGATGAAAACACTTCAAAGTATAGGGATAGAGGGAACATTCCTCAACTTCATAAAATCTAACTGTGAAAAACCCATAGGGAATATCATTCTCAATGGGGAAAAGATGACAACATTCCCTTTGAGATAAGAACATGACAAGGATGCCCACTCTCTCCACTGGTGTTCAACATAGTACTAGAAGTCCCAGCTACATCAATCAGACAACAAGAAAGAAATAAAAGCTATTCAAATTGGTAAAGAAGAAATCAAACTCTCTCTTCGTACATGGTATGATACTATATATGGGAAACCAGAAGACTCCACCCCCAATCTGCTAGAACTCATACAGTGATTCAGAAACATGGCAGGATACAAAACAAATGTACAGATTAGTTGCTTTCTTATACATTAACAATGAAACTATAGAAAGGGAAATTAAAGAATCCGTTCCCTTTACAATAACACTGAGAACCATAAGATACCTGGGATAAACCTAACCAAAGATGTAAAGGATCTGTACTCAAGGAACTACAGAACACTCATAAAAGAAATTGAACAAGACACAAAAAGATGTAAAAACATTCCATGCTCATAGATCGGAAGAATAAACATTGTGAAAATGTTATGCTGACTAGAGCAGTCTATATGTTCAATGCCATCCCAATCAAAATTCCACTGGCACTTTTCAACATGGTGGAACAAACAATCCTAAAATTTGTATGTTACAAGAAGAGACCTCGAATTGTTAAGGAAATACTGAATAAGAAAAACAAAACTGGAGGCATCACGTTGCCCAATTTCAAGCTTTACTACAAAGCTGTAATCAGCAAGACAGCAAGGTACTGGCACAAAAACAGACACATAGACTAGTGAAACAGAATAGATAGCCCAGATATGGACTTTCAACTTTAGAGTCACGTAATCTTTGGTAAAGCAGGAAAAAATATCCAGTGGAAAAAAGACAGTCTTGTCAATAAATGGCACTGGGAAAATTGGACAGCTATGTGTAGATGAATGAAACTAGACCATTCTCTTACACCATACACAAAGATAAACTCAAAATGAAGAAAAAACCTCAATGTGAAGTAGGAATCTATCAAAATCCTAGAGAAGAACATAGGGAGCAACCTCCTCAACAATGGCCACAGCAACTTCTTTTAAGACATGTCTCCAAAGGCAAAGGAAACAAAAGCAAAAATGAACTTTTGGGACTTCCTCAAGATCAAAATCTTCTGCACAGCAAAGGAAACAGTAAACAAAACAAAGACGCAACCCACGGAATGGGAGAACATATTCGCAATTGACACTACAGACAAAGGGCTGATATCCAAGACCTATAAAGAATTCCTCAAACTCAGCATTCTACAAACAGATAATCATGTCAAAAAAGGGCAGAAGACATGAACAGACATTTCCCCAAAGAAGACATGCAAAAGGCTAACAGACACATGAATAAATGCTCATCATCATTAGCCATCAAGGAGATTCAAATCAAAACCACATTGAGATACCACCTTACACCAGTTAGAATGGACAAAATTAAGAAGACAGTAAAAAACATGCGTTGGAGAGGATGTGGGGAAAGGGGAACCCTCTTACACAGTTGGTGGGAATGCAAGTTGGTGCAGCCACTTTGGAAAACAGTGTGGTGATTCCTTAAGAAATTAAAAACAGAGCTACACTATGACCCTGCAATTGCACTACTGGGTATTTACCCCAAAGATACAGATGTAGTGAAAAGAACGGCCATCTGTGCCCCAATGTTCATAGTAGCAATGGCCACAGTCATCAAACTGTGGAAAGAGCCGAGATCCCCTTCAAAAGATGAATGGAAAAAGAAGATATGGTCCATATACACAATGGAGTATTATGCCTCCATCAGAAAGGATGAATATTCAACTTTTGTATCAACACGGTCAAGACTGGAGAGATTATGTTCAGTGAAATAACTCAAGCAGATAAAGTCAATTGCCATATGGTTTCAAGTACTTGTGGAGCATAAGGAATAACACAGAGCATATTTGGTGAAGGAGAGGAGAAGTGATTTGGGTGAAATCAGAGGGGGAGAGGAACCATGAGAGACTGTGGACTCAGAGAAACAAACTGAGGGTTTTGGAAGGGAGGGGTGTTAGGGGCTGTGAGTACCTGGTGGTGGTATTAAGGAGGGCACATATTGCATGGAGCACTGGGTGTGTACATAAGCAATGAGTCTTGGAAAACTGAAAAAAAAATAAAATTTTAAAACTAAAATTACTTATAAAATGTTTAAAAAAGTAAATCAATAGAAGAATGATACACACACACAAAGAAAATTGTAAATGGAAAAAAACTCACTGGTTAAAGCAAATATATAGTAATAGTAGGTTAATTACTTAGAAAGCTAACATGAATGTTAATGACAAAAGGAGTAAAGTTAATTATACATAAAAATTTGCTGGGCGCCTGGGTGGCTCAGTGGGTTAGAGCCTCTGCCTTCGGCTCGGGTCGTAATCCCAGGGTCCTGGGATCGAGTCCCGCATCGCGCTCTCTGCCCGGTGGGGAGCCTGCTTCCTCCTCTCTCTCTGCCTGCCTCTCTGCCTGCTTGTGATCTCTCTCTCTGTCAAATACATAAATAAAAGTCTTTCAAAAAAATTTGCTAAAAGAGTCACAAAATAAAAAGATGTAAAATACAACTTCAAATACATAAAATGTGGGGGTGGAGAATTAAAAATGTCATGCTTTTAAAATGTGTTCCATGTTAAGAACCCATCAACTTATAATAGACTGCTATATAGAAAGGATGTTAAATAAGAGCCTCATGGTAAACAAAACCTAAAAACCTATATAGGTACACAAAAAATAATGATAAAAAATCCAAACATAAAATGAAAGCAAGACATAAACTTGTAAGGGAAGAGACTGACTGAAGAAAGAAATATGATTCTTTTTTTTTTGTCTTGTTTACTTATTTTTACTTTTTTTATTTTATTTTTTCAGTGTTCAAAGATTCATTGTTTATGCACCACACCCAGTGCTCCATGCAATACGTGACCCTCCGTAATACCACCACCAGTCTCACTGCACTCCCCATCCCCCTCCAAAACCTTCAGTTTGTTTCTCAGAGCCCACATTCTCTCATGGCTTTTCTCCACCTCCAATTTCCCCCCACTCACTTCTCCTTCCCATGATAAAATGATAAAATATTATTTGAATACACCATCTATGAAAAACTATGCCATTTTGGAACCGTAAGTTCCTTTTTTAAAAATATATATTTTATTATTTTTCAGTGTTTCAAAATTCATTGTTTATGCACCACACCCAGTGCTCCATGCAGTAGGTACCCTCCTTAATACCCACCACCAGGCTAACCCATACCCTTACCTCCCTTCCCTCCAGAACCCTCAATTTGCTTCTCAGAGTTAATAGTCTCTCATGCTTCATCTCCCCCTTCGATTTACCCCAATTCACTTTTCCTCTCCTTCTCCCAATGTCCTCTGTGTTATTCCTTATGCTTCACAAGTAAGTGAAACCATATGATAATTGATTTTCTCTGCTTGACTTATTTCACTCAGCATAATCTCCTCCAGTGCCGTCCATGTTGATACAAAAGTTAGGTACTCATCCTTCTGATGGAGGTGTAATATTCCATTGTATATATAGACCATATCTTCTTTATCTATTCGTCTGTTGAAAGGCATCTTTGTTCTTTCTACAGTTTGGTGATTGTGGACATTGCTGCTAAGAACACTGAGGTAATATGGCCCTTCTCTTCACTACATCTGCATCTTTGGGGTAAATCCCCAGTAGTGCAATTGTGAGGTCATAGGGTAGCTCTATATTTAATTTCTTAAGGAATCTCCACACTGTTTTCCAACGTGGCTGCACCATCTTGCATACCCACTACAGTGTATGAGGGTTCCCCTTTCTCCACATCCTCTCCAACACTTGTTTCCTGTCATGTTAATTTTGGCCCTTCTAAGTTGTGTAAGGTGGTATCTCAAAGAGGTTTTGATTTGATTTTCCCTAATGCCTAATGATGATTCTTAGTTTGAACATGGTAAAAACTCTTGAATTTTAGCAGTCATTTGTGGAGGAAGTTTTTGTCCAAAAATCCTTCATCTTAATTAGTTTGAGACAGCATAAGAATATACCACAGACTGGGTGGCTTAAACACACACATTCATTTCCCATTTGGACTGGAAGTCCAAAATAGAAGAGTGCAGGTTTGTTTTCTAGTGGAACCTCTCTTCCAGGCTTGCAAATTTTGCCCACCTTCTCATTGTATGCCCACATGACCTTTCGTTGTATGTACACAAGGAGAGTGAGCAAGCTCTAGTGTCTCTTCCTCTTCTTATAATGACACCAATCCTACCATATTAAGGCCCCATTTCCTTGACCTCATTTAACCTTAATTACTTCCTTTAAGGCCCTACTTCCAAATACAGTCACATTAGGGTTAATGGGCAAGTATATGCAATTTGAGGGACACAATCCAGTTTCTAGTATCCTGGATGGGAGTATCATTACTGGTATAATACATGCTTTCTGGTGTTATGCTAAAATATCGACACACTGCTTTTCTTGATGTAATATTGCTCTTTTAATAGCCCTCTAAGGAATTCACCATATTAAATGGTTTAAAATTTTGGTATAAAATGAACTGTTTCTGTTTTGTAAGAAATACTTTTGTATTGAAGCATTACAATTATGTAACATTTTCTCAAAGGCAGAGCTTTCAACAGTAAACAATTGATATAAATAATGCACAAGTCTCATAATTTAAACAGAAACCTGTAGAGCGATATTACAAATGCTATCAAGATATGCATTTATAAAAAGTTTAATAAAACTCGAGTGGGAATAGATGACAAAATGAAAGTGTGTCAATATAGCATATCTCCATGGTAATGAATTATAACAAACAAAACCATAAAATGCTATTGAACTTAATTTATACTTTCAACTAGAGTTCTGAAGCTGCAAGTTAAAGAGCTTTAAAAAAATGCCATCTATGCTCTTTCATTTTCACAGAATTGCTGATCATTCAAAAATAAACGTAATAACTGTAGTTAAGCTTGATTTTACCATCATTGTTACATTTATTTACTGAGTGTTCTAATGCTCAAAGCACTATGTTTGATGCATTACAGGACATTACCTATGACCCCTAAATATGTACTATGGCATAGTGAATCCTGTGTTTTTATTCATTTTAACAATCCAGTTGGATCAAAGCACATTTAATCTGATGGATTGCTACACAAGCAATCATTAAGATAGTCTAAACCACCAAACTGAATATGCTATGGCCAACAGAGTAACTATAGAGGTTTGGACACACAGAAGACATAACCCCTTCAAGAAATTACTTTCAATATCACTAAAATATTATTGTTATAATACCAAATATAATTGAAACATAATGGCATTCAATATTTCTGGTTTCAGTTAAATACTCTGTGATGCAAGTTAAGTATAGCGATATCCTATAATAAAGTATGCCCATAAATGATCAAATATTGAAGGCCTGAACCTACACTATACAAGGGATAAAATAACACTACTTAGGAACTCTTAGACCTTAAATATGTCACTTTACTTCCCAATTTCAAATGTTGCAATGGCTGATATTAGAGAAATTGTTGCCTATGATTTCTTTAAGGAATTTCACAGTTTCAGGTCTCACACTATGTATTCAAGACAATTTAAGGTTTTCTTCTATGTGTATGGTGTAAGTAAGTGGTCATTTCATTCTTTTTTTAAATTTATTTCTTTCTTTTCAGCATAACAGAATTCATTGCTTATGCACCACACCCAGTGCTCCATGCAATACGTGACCTCCATAATACCCACCACCTGGCTCCCACAACCTCTGAACCCCCGCCCCTGCAAAACCCTCAAATTGTTTTTCAGATTCCATAGTCTCTCATGGTTCATCTCCCCTTCCAATTTTCCTCAACTACCTTCTCCTCTCCATCTCCCCATGTTCTCCATATAGTTTGTTATGCTCCACAAATAAGTGAAACCATATGATAATTGACTCTCTCTGCTTGACTTATTTCACTCAGCATAATCTATTCCAGTCTTGTCCATATTGATACAAAAGTTGGGTATTCATCCTTTCTGATGGAGAATAATACTCCATAGTGTATATATCCCACATCTTCCTTATCCATTCATCCGTTAAAGTGGATCTTAGTTCTTTCCACAGTTTGGCGACGGTGGCCATTGCTGCTATAAACATTGGGGTACAGGTGGCCCTTCTTTTCACTACATCTGTATCTTTGGGGTAAATAACCAGTAGTGCAATTGCAGAGTTATAGAGAAGCTCTATTTTTAATTTCTTGAGGAATCTCCACACTGTTCTCCAAAGTAACTGCACCAACTTGCATTCCCACCAACAATGTAAGAGGGTTCCCCTTTCTCCATATCCTCTACCAACACATGTTGTTTCCTGTCTTGCTAATTTTGGCCATTCTAACTGGTGTAAGGTGGTATCTCAATGTCATTTTAATTTGAATCTCCCTGATGGCTAGTGATGATGAACATTTTTTCATGTGTCTGATAGCTATTTGTATGTCGTCATTGGAGAAGTCTGTTTGTGTCTTCTGCCCGTTTTTTTGACATGATTATCTGTTTTGTGTGTGTTGAGTTTGAGAAGTTCTTTATATCCTGGATATCAACCTTTTGTCTGTACTGTCATTTGCAAATAACTTCTCCCATTCCATGGGTTGCCTCTTTGTTTTGTTGACTGTTTCCTTTGCTGTGCAGAAGCTTTTGATCTTGATGAAGTCCCAAAAGTTCATTTTCACTTTTGTTTCCTTTGCCTTTGGAGACATATCTTGAAAGAAGTTGTTGTGGCTGATATCGAAAAGGTTACTGCCTATGTTCTTCTCTAAGATTCTGATGGATTCCTGTCTCACATTGAGTTATTTTATCCATTTTGAGTTTATCTTTGTGTACGGTGTAAGAGAATGGCTGAGTTTCATCCTTCTACATATAGCTGTCCAATTTTCCCAGCACCATTTATTGAAGAGACTGTCTTGTTTCCACTGTATATTTTTTCCTGATTTGTCGAAGATTATTTGACCATAGAGTTAAGGGTCCATATCTGGGCTCTCTACTCTGTTCCACTGGTCTATGTGTCTGTTTTTATGCCAGTACCATGCTGTCTTGGTGATCACAGCTTTGTAGTAAAGCTTGAAATTAGGTAACGTGATGCCGCCAGTTTTTTTTTTTTTTTTCTTGTTCAACATTTCCTTAGCGATTCGGGGTCTCTTCTGATTCCATACAAATTTTGGGATTATTTGCTCCAGCTCTTTGAAAAATACTGGTATAATTTTGAACAGAATGGCATTAAAGGTATATATTGCTCTAGGCAGTATAGACATTTTAACAATGTTTATTCTTCTGATCCAAGAGCATGGAATGGTCTTCCATCTTTTTGTGTCTTCTTCAATTTCTTTCATGAGTGTTCTGTAGTTCCTCAAGTATAGATCCTTTACCTTTTTGGTTAGGTTTATTCCCAGGTATCTTATGATTCTTGGTGCTATAGTAAATGGAATCAATTCTTTAATTTCCCTTTCTGTATTTTCATTGTTAGTGTATAAGAAAGCCACTGATTTCTGTACATTGACTTTGTATCCTACTATATTACTGAATTGCTCTATGAGTTCTAGTAGTTTGGAGGTGGAGTCTTTTGGGTTTTCCATATAAAGTATCATGTCATCTGCGAAGAGAGAGAGTTTGACTTCTTCATTGCCAATTTGGATACCTTTTATTTCTCTTTGTTGTCTGATTGCTGTTTCTAGGACTTCTAATACTATGTCGAACAAGAGTGGTGAGAGTGGGCATCCTTGTCGTGTTCCTGATCTCAATGGGAAGACTGTGAGCTTTTTCCCATTGAGGATGATATTTGCTGTGGGGTTTTCATAGATAGATTTTATGAAGTCCAGGAATGTTCCGTCTATCCCTATACTTTGAAATATTTTAATGAGGAATGGGTGCTGGATTTTTTCAAATGCTTTTTCTGCATCAATGAGAGGACCATGTGGGTCTTCTCTCTTCTCTTATTGATTTGTTCTATCACATTGATTGATTTGCGAATGTTGAACCATCCTTGTAACCTAGGGATAAATCCCACCTGGTCATGGTGGATAATCTTTTCAATGTGCTGTTCGGTCCTATTTCCTAGGATCTTGTTGAGAAACTTAGCATCCATATTCATCAGGGATATTGGTCTGAAATTCTCCTTTTTGGTGGGGTCTTTGCTGGATTGGGGATCAGGGTAATGCTGGCTTCATAAAAAGAGTCTGGAAGTTTTCCTTCTGCTTCAATTTTTTGAAACAGCTTCAGGAGAATAGGTGTTATTTCTTCTTTGAAAGATTGGTAGAATTCCCCAGGGAATCCAACAGGTCCTGGGCTCTTGTTTTTTGGGAGGTTTTTGATCACTGCTTCAATCTCGTTACTAGATATCGATCTATTCAGGTTTTCAATTTCTTCCTGGTTCAATTTTGGGAGTTTATAGTTTTCCAGGAATGAATCCATTTCATCTAGGTTGCTTAGCTTATTGGCATATAACTGTTGATAATAACTTCTGATGATTGTTTCTATTTCCTTGGTGTTAGTTGTGATCTCTCCCTTTTCATTCATAATTTTATTAATTTGATCTTTCTCTCTTTTCTTTTGGATTAGTGTAGCCCATGGTTTATCAATCTTATTGATTTTTTCAGAAAACCAGCTTCTAGTTTCATTGGTACATTCTACTGTATCTCTAGTTTCTATCTCCTTGATATCTGCTCTAATCTTGATTATTTCCCTTCTTCTGTGTGGAGTTGGTTTAATTTATTTTTGATTCTCCAGTTCTTTAATGTGTAGAGACAGCTGGTGTATTCTGGATTTTTCAATTTTTTTGAGAGGTTTGGATGGCTATGTATTTCCCCCTTAAGTCCACCTGTATCCCATAGGTTTTGGGCCAAAGTGTCTTCATTCTCATTGTTTTCCATGATTTCTTTAATTTCTTTCATCTCCTGGTTCATCCAAGTATTCTTAAGCAAAGTGGTCTTTAGGTTCCAGGTGTTTGAGTTCCTTCCAAACTTTTCCTTGTGATTGAGCTCACGTTTCAAAGCATTGTGATCTGAGAATATGCAGGGAATAATCTCAGTCTTTTGGTATCAGTTGATTCCTGATTTGTGACTCAGTATGTGGTCTATTTTGGAGAAGGTTCCATGTGCATTTGAGAAGAATGAATATTCTGTTGTGTTAGGGTGGAATGTTCTGTATATATCTATGAGGTCCTTCTGTTCCAATATGTCATTCAATACTCTTGTTTCTTTGTTGATTTTCTGCTTGGATGATCTGATTATTATTGAGAGAGGTATGTTAAGATATCCTACTATTAATGTATTCATATCAATATGCCTTTTTATCTTGATTAATAGTTATCTTATGTAATTCGCTGCTCCCATATTGGGGGCATAGATATTTACAATTGTTAGATCATCTTGGATAGTCCATTTAAGAAATATGTAGTGTCCTTCTGTATTTCTGACTACAGTGTTTGGTTTAAAATCTAATTTATCTGATATGAGAATTGCTATACCAGCCTTCTTTTGAGGCCCATTGGCATGAAAGAAGTTTATCCATCCCTTCACTTTCAGTCTGGGCATATCCTTAGGTTCAAAATGTGTTTCTTGTAGACAATATATGGATGGGTCCTGTTGTTTTATCCAATCTGCAACCCTGTGTCATTTTATGGGCAGATTTAGGCCATTCACATTGAGAGTGATTGATAGATACGTTTTTATTGACATCGTGTTACCTTTGAAGTCTTTCTTTCTGTAGATTGTCTCCATATTTCTGTTCAATGATATTCTTAGGATATTTCCTCTTTTATAGAACCCCCCTTAATATTTCCTGCAGTGTTACCTTGATGGTCGCATAGTCTTTTAAGCCTTGCCAGACTTGGAAACTCTTTATCTCTCCATCCATTTTGAATGTCAGTCTTGATGGATAAAGTATTCTTGGCTGCATGTTCTTCTCATTTAGTGCACTAAATACATCTTGCCAGCCCTTTCTGGCTTGCCAGGATTCTGTGGACAGGTCTGACGTTATTCTGATGGGCTTTTCTCTGTACGTAAGGAGCTTCTTTGTCCTAGCTGCTTTCCAGAGTTCGTGTCTACAGTTATGATTTCTCAATATTACTATCAGGTGCCTTGATTTTTTTTTAGATTCTATAATCTTGGGGGGAGACTGTTCGTCATCTAGTACATGAACGCTGGTTCCATTCACGAGATTGGGAAGATTTGCATGGGGAATCTGTTCCACTATATCTTCTAGACTTCTTTCTTTCTCCTCCCCTTCAGGAATTCCAATAATTCTGACATTGGAATGTTTCATGGCATCATATATTTCCCTTATTCTGTTTTCGTGGCTTCTAAGCTGTTTGTTCCAGGCTTCCTCCTGATCCTTTCTCTCTATCTGTTTGTCCTCCAGATCACTAATTCTATCTTCTGTCTCAGTTTCCTTAGCTTTTAGAAAATTTAGAATAGATTGGAACTCATTGAGAACATTTTGAACATCACCCCTGGTGGCTTTCATTTGTGCCCTAACATTGTGAACATCATCCTTGGTGGCTTTCAGTTCTGCCCTAATCAATTCCATTTTGTCATCCATGGATTTCTCCAACCTAGCTATTGCCTGGATAATTGTTAGCCTGAATTCCCTTCCCGACATATTGTCTATGTCGATAGTCATTTGCTCTGTTGCAGAAGGCCCATCCTCTGAATTTTTCTTCTGTTGGGTATTCCTCCTCCTAGTCATTCTGGTGAGAGATGGCTGAATGGATGTAGCTGGATGTATCGACCATGTTGTAGTCAAGGTGCACTCTGGAATGCTTCTGAGCAATCAATAGTCCCCACCCAATTGAAGGAAAAAAGAAAGAGAGAAAAAAGAAAGAGAGAGACAGGAAAAAAAGGAAAGATTAAATAAAAGAGAAGGCCCCAAGGTAAGATTTATGAAGTATACAAACAAAAACAAACAAAAAGACTGATAAAAATAGATGACAAGAGAAAAAAATATATATACATATTTATTTATAAAAGCAAAACAAAAACAGAACCTCGTCAAAAAGAACCCCAAGTATAAGATTTCTATAGTACCAGTACAAACACAAATACACAGAAACACTAGAAACACTGGCAGAAAAAAAAAGGTGGGACAGTGGTTATAAATTGTCAGTGTGTGTGAGGAAGTTTATTTTGATCCTTTCTGGTTGTACGTTGATATCTTTGTTAAATGACCCAACTTTCCTAAGATAAAGGGGGATTAAAAATTGGTTTACCTATAGGGGTAGCATTGATTGGGGAAAGGGGATTACCTCGAAGTTTAACTCTATATGAATATTAAAAAAATAAAAATAAAAACAAATAAACTAAACTAAACTAAAATTTTTTAAAAAAATTAAAAATAGAAAAGCAAAAGAAAAACATGGGTATATGTATCAAAAAGTTCAGGTTAAAAGGTTATTTTGAAATTTGATGTACTGGACATCTCCCTGTGATGGTAAATAGGTTAAAAAATTATCTATTAAGAAAATGAACCAGAATAGTAGGAATGAATTAAAAATAAAAGTTGTATGTATGAAGTAGTGGTGGTTGTTCTCTTGTCTTTTTTTTTTTTTTTCTTCTGGTTGGTTTTCTGGGGGAGGGGCCTGCCACGTGGGTTTTCAGGCAGTGTTTCCTGAGTTACATCCTCCTACCCCTCTCAAGTTGGTGGGCTCTGAGAAAACCAGTTTTTCAGGCTTTTGTTCTCTGGAGGTTTTGTTTGTTCATTTGTTTTTTCTCATCTTGACAGCTTTTGATGGATTTTTAGAGGTTTAGACGAAAGCAAACTGCACCCCTACCTCCCTCTCAGAGAGAAGCCTCAGTCTGTCCCCACTGGGTGTTCCAGAACACATATGTTCCCCCTTGTCCACTGGCAGAGCACATTCCCAGTCGCTTTCTCTTGGTACGCAGGAACTCCTGCTTGTACCCAAAACCACGACAGCGGCAGCTGTCTGGGCAGCTCCAGACCACCAGAGATGTCCCAAGCAGTGATAGCACACTGATATTTTCCCGCTGGCCCAGCCTGTGAATGCTCAGACTATCCAGGTCCAAGAGTGCCGGGCTGACGCCTGCACGCATCTCTCTCAGGGGAGTGTGTGGGACGCGACCTAGACTCTGATAGCATGGTGTGGTGCACGCATGGGGAGTGCAAAAAGGCTGTGGTTCTGCCAGCTGGTGGCTGGCGAGTCTCCCAGCCCCTCACGGGAGCCCCCACCCAGGCTCTCTAAGGTGCTCTTGTGGCTCAGGGACCAAGACCTGGTTTCTTTGGCACACTCTCTCTGGCTCAGTGCCAGGGATGGCTGTCCTTGGTCTGGGGACTTAAGGCCCTGTCCCTAACTGCCCCGATTCCCATAATTTCCCACAATCCTTTGCTCTTTTTGAGTGCTTTCAACCAGACTCCAAGTTAGTGCTGGTCCCCAGTCGCAGGGCACTCTCGTATTAGGGTATTACTTTCCAGTGGGTCCCTTCTGGTGGCTCCCTCCCCCTTTTCTTTTTCTTCCAATATCAGTCTGACATTCCCACTCTGCTTTACCTGCCCAATGGTGTCTTCTGCCCCGGTAGAGATCCAGACGTGTTTAATTCTGATCTCAGGCTGATTTCATGGGTGACCAGAGTTGTTTGGCAGGTAATCAGCTCACTTTAGGGTACAGGTTGAAACGGCACCTCCTCCTAGTTCTCTGCCATCTTGTCTCCTCATTTCATTCTTTTGCATGTATCTGTTTAATTTTCCCAGAACTATTTGTTGAAGATACCTTCTTTTCCTCATTGTATTTTCTTGCCTGCTTTGTCATAGATTGACCACATAATAATTGTGGGTTTATTTCCTGACTTTAAATTCTATTCCATTCATCTGTGTGTCTATTTTAGTGCCAGTTCCATACTGTGCTATTACAGCTTTGTAGTATATCTTGAAATCTGGGATTCTAGTACTTTCAGTCATGTTCTTTTTTTCTCAAGATTGTTTTGGTTATTCAGGGTCTTTTGTGGTTCCACACAAATTTTAGAATTATTTTTCCTATCTCTGTCAAAGTGTTGGTATTTTGATAGAGACTGCATTAAAAGTGTAGAATGATTTGGATAGTGTGGACATTTTCACAATATTTCTTTTTCCAATCCATGAACATGGGATATCTTTCCATTTGTTTGTGTAATATTCAATTTCTTTCATCAGTGTTCTATATTTTTTGGAGTACAGGTCTTTTGCTTCTTTGGTTAAACTGATTCCTAGGTATTCTACACTTTTTGGTGCATTTGTCAATGGATTTTCTTAACTACCCTTTCCACTACTCCATTATTAGTGTATAGAAATGCAACAGATTTCTCTATATTTTGTATCCTGTGACATAACTGAATTAATTTTTCAGTTCTAATAGTTTTTTTTGTAATCTTTATGTTTTTCTATATATAGTATCATATCATTTGCAGTAGTAGTTCTACTTCCTTGCTAATTTGTGTGTCTTTTATTTATATATATGTATTTTTTTATCTGACTGCTGTGGCTAGGACTTCCAGTACTATGATGAGTAAAATTGGTGTCCACTAACTGATGAAAGGATACTAAAGATGTGATATATATAAATAATGGGATATTATTCAGCCATCAAAATGAATGAAATCTTGTCATTTGCAATGACATGGATGGAACTAAAGAGTATTATGTTAAGTGAAATAGTCAGAGAAAGAAAAATACCATATGATCTCACTCGTATGTGGAATTTAAGAAAGAAAAAAAGATGAACAAAGGGGAAGAGGGGGAAGAGAGGTAAACAAGACATAAGAGACTCTTAATGATAGAAAACAAACTGAAGATTGATGGAGGGATATGGGTGGGGAATGGGCTAGTGGGAGATGAGTATTGAGGTGGGCACTTATTATGATGAGCATGGGGTGTTGTATATGTGATAAATCACTAAATTCTACTCCAGAAACTAATATCACACTGTATGTTAACTACCTAAAATTTAAATTTAAAAAAAGTGATAAGAGTGGACATACTTGTCTTGTTCCTGAACTTAGAGGAAAAGCTCTCAATTTTTTACTAATAAGTATGATGTTAGCTGTGGGTTTTTCATATATGACCTTTATTATGGTGCAGTATATTCCCTCTAAACCTACCTTCCTGAAAGCTTTTATCATAAATGAATGTTGTATTTTGTCAACTGTTTTTTTTTCCTGCAGTTGAGGTGATAATATTTTTTAATCCTTTCCCGTGTTAATGTTATTACATCACATCATATTGATTAATTTGAAACTACTGAACCACACTTGCATGTCTGAAAGAAATCCCACTTGATCATGGTGAATGTTTTTACTGTATTGTTAGATTCAGTTTGCTATTATTTTGTTGAGGAGTTTGGATCTATGTTCATCAGATATATTGGCCTGTAGATTTCATTTTTTATGGTGTCTTTATCTGATTTGGGTATCAGGATAATTCTGGCCTCTTTGAATGAATTTGGAAGGTTTTCTTTCTCCTCTAGTTTTAGGAATAGTTTGAAAAAGGTAGGTATTATCTCTTCTTTAAATATTTGGTAGAATTCACTTCTGATATCTGGTCCTAAACTTTCATTTTTTGAAAAGTTATTTTTCCAGGAATTTATCCATTTATCCTAGGTTGTCCAATTTGTTAGTGTATAATTTTTCATAATAGCCTCTTAAAATCCTTTGTGTTTCTGTGATTTTTATTTCTCCTACTTCATTTCTGATTTTATTTGAGTTCTCCCTCTCCCTTACCCTCTTCTCTCCTTGTCTCCCCCTTTTTCTCCCTTTCTCTTTAACTGAATTTAGCTAAAGATTTTTTTTCCATTTTGTTGATCATATTAAAGACCACTTCCTTGTTTGATCTGTTCTATTATTTCTTTACTATTTATTTCATTTATTTTTGCTCTAAATTTTATTATTTCATTCCTTTTGCTTGCTTTGGATTTTGTTTGTTATTCTTTGTCTAACTCCTTTAGGTGTAAGAATAAGTTGTTTGAGATTTTTCTTGTTCCTTGAAGTAGACCTGTATTACCATGCTTCCTCTTAGAACAACTTGTGGCATCTCAAGGATATTGAGCCATTCTGTTTTCATTTTCATTTATCTCTGTGTATTATTTTTAATTTCCTGTTTGGCTTATTGGTTCACCTAGTCATTATTTAGTAGCATGATTTTTAGCCTCCATGTATCTGTGTTCTTTTGAAATTTTTTCTTTTGTTTTATTTCAATTTCATACCATTGAAGTAAAAAAAAAAAGACATGATATGATTTCAATCTTTTGGAATTTATGAGACTTGTTTTGTGGCCTCAAGTTCTATCTATTCTGAAGAATGTCCCATGTGCACTTGAAAATAATGTGTATTTTGCTGTTTTTTAAATAGTATTCTCTGAATATATCTGTTAGGACCATCTTGTCCAATGAGGCATTCAAAGCCACTATTGTCTTGTTGATTTATTGTCTGGGTGATCTATTCATTGATGTAACTAAGATATTAAAGTCCCCCAATATTACTGTATTACTGTGAATTTCTTCATGTCTGTTAATAGTTGTTTGATGTCTTTAAGTCTTCCTATGTTGGGTGTATAAATACTTAAAATTATTATGTGCTATTGTTTGATTGCTCCCTTTATGATTGTATATTGTTCTACTTTGTTTCTTCTTACAGTCCTTATTTTATATCCTATTTCATCCACTATGAGCATTGCAACCTCAACTTTATTTTTGCTTCCATTTGCATGATAAATATTTTTCCAATCCTTCACTTTCAATCTGCATGTATTAAGGTCTGAAGCGAGTCTTTTATAGGCAGCTTATAGATGAGTCTTGCATTTTTTTTCCATTCACTCACTCTGTCTTTTGACTAGAGCATTTAGTCCATATAAATTCAAATTTATTATGGATAAATTTGTATTTATTACCAAATTGTTGCTTGTTTTACATTGTTTTTGTAGTTCTTCTATGTTCCTTTCTCTTCTCTTGCTCTCTTCCCTTGTAGGGAATGCTAAAAAGCTTCTATTCATTTTGTATTGACCTGTATGTAAGTAATTTTTAAAACATTATCTCTTTTGGAATCTCTTTAAGTAATATATGATGGAAGTGAAAATCTAATTGGATTTTTTGGGCCAATTACAAGGACAAATTTCACTCCCAACTAATCTATACTGTTAGTTTATGATGCTCCTTTTATCATATATCAAATTCTTATCTGTATCAGAGTCTGTTAGAGGACAATTTATTGTATTCTACTTATCTGACTATAAATCATAGTATCATCATGCTTTAATTTTAATTATTGTATTTTAAGAATGCATTATATTTTGTGCTAAAGTGAGTGCCTCCCTTTACAACTTACTTTTCAAAATTCCTTTTGATAGGTATTCTTTCCCATTTCTTTTTCAAGATCAAAATTAGAACAATTTTAGAGACTGCATTAATTCTATACAAACTCTAAGTTTGTGTATCATATTAAATATCTCCACATATATTATCATATATTAATTATTGCATATTATATTTAATACGAACTATATGTAATTAATATTATATTGGTGATATTATATATCATTATATTCCTATATTATATATAATAAATTAATATTATATTAATAATATGCTATACTATGTTCCATGTAATAATATATAGTATATATAATACATGGAAAAAAATAATATATATATAATGGCCCACTTTATTGCAATCACTTATTCTCAATGCTACAGTTTATTTTCATGGCTTTCCAGGGATAGAATTATATTTTCTTCAAATAGTACTACTTTCTTTTCTTTCAGCAAGTTATATTCCTATCTTTGATAGAATTCTATTTTCAAGCAAATGGAAGACGTTCATTACAAATACCATATGCAGTTCCATAAGCACGGACTACCCTTCTGACTTTTTAACTGCCCCACCCAAAGACTAGTTCTGCTTCATTCATCAAAACAAAACCTTATCATCAAATGGCACTCACCTTCTCTCAACCCTTTAATTGTTCTACTATTGAATAGCCTGAGCACACAATTCAGTTACCTTTCCAATAGTAACTCCATTGTCTGAGCAATGGAGCTTTGGAAATCTGTGGAACCTTCACTGCATTACTTTAGGTAATAAAGATACACTCTTTTACAACCTAGTGTACAGAGGAAGAAGTAAGCAATGTGTGTGTGTGTGTGCGTGTGTGTGTGTGTGTGTTGGGAGAACAGGGATTGAAAGATTCAGGGAATGAATAAGTAATGTTTTGTCTTATCTATAACAAGGTCATTTTTCTCAGTTTCGCAAAGTATATGTCAACTTCTATTTCCTTTAGCTCTACAAATTCACCTCTACCTCTTATGTCCCTGTACAGAACACTACTCCACACAGAAATTAGATTAACAAATGTTGCTTCAAAATCTTCCTAGACTGTTGTTTCCATAAAGTCACAAATCTCACTTCTTATGCTTACCACCAAATACAAAATATTTAGCAAAATCCATGGTACACACTAAGTATCATTTATTCAATATTTACTAGATCAATTAAATTCTTCCACTTCTCTTACTACCACTATTCAGTAATGATGGCATAAATTATTTTCTGACCCCATAATTTTAAGATATATCCAAGAAGTAATACTGAAACACATGATAAATTCAATGAGGAATCACTCCATTTATTTACTCATTCAATATACTTATTGTGTACCTATTATATGTGAAAAAGTATGCTAAGTACCAAGATACAGTATTAAACAAGGGATATAGAGTGTGTGGTTCTTTGGAATTTTTCTTATAGTGGAGAAATACAAAGACAAGAAAATATTATTAAAGTATATAATTAAAATAACAAAGTGGTGAAAGAAAATTTTAAAAAGCACATAAGGGGGGAAAGTTAGTTGAAATTAGTGGTACAGAAAGCCATGTGAACAGAATGGGTAGAAGATTTGGGGCAGATGATAGCATGCAGCAAGAGGAGTTAGTAAAACATTCTAAGGCATGTAAAAGCTTGACAGCTTTCAGGAACAGAAAGAAGGCTGTTGTGACCAGAGCACAGAAAGTGAGGAGTGTCAAGGTGGATAGAGCAAGAAAGATACACATGGGCCATAATGTGAAAAATCTTTTAGGCCACATTAAAGACCACAACATTGTATTTAAGTCCAAAGTGCAGCCATTGGAGGGTTTTAAAGCATAGATGTTCTTCAATATTATTAAATTTTTTAAAAAAGAGTTTCCTGGTTTATCTGCATAGAATAAACTATAGGTTTATAAAAGTTGAAGTAGAAAGACCAGTTAAATGGCTGTTGTAATCATCCAGGGAAGAGATACTCTTGTTATGAACTGGTGTTGTGAAGTATAAATATAGATGATTGCATGGCTTTAAAATATATTTTGAGGTTGGAAGATGATGACAGAAGAGAAAGACCCTAGGCTCACTTCAGTCCAGAAATACAACTAGATAACAATCAACTCATCCTGAATACTCCAGAAATTGAACTGAAGACTAGCAGAACAAGCTCCACAGGTAAAAGTAGAGAAGAGGCCACAATGAGGAATATAAGAAGCACAAAGACAGGATTTGGGAGAGAAATGGATTGTGGCCACTGTGTTGGGGAAGGAGTCATGTTCATGGAGAAGGGTAAGAGACAGACCAACAAATAGGTTTGTTGATGAAAAAGTATGCTAAGTACCAAGATACAGTATTAAACAAGGGTTATAGAGTGTGTGGTTCTTTGGAACCACAAGGGGAAAACAAACCCTTTAGCAATTGACTTGGAAGGTGAAAGAGACCAACACTTGTGATTTCTGGCAAGCAGTAGGGATTAAAGCCTGAAGTTTTAAGGGTTATCAGGCTTGGCTAGGATAGAATCTAGTGGGCAATGTGTTTCTTCTGGAGGGAAGGAAGGTAAACAAATGCAGACATACAGAATGGAAACAGTGATCTTGAAGAGCACCTGAAGCACACAGTTATTGTGTTATTTGCTCATTTCAGAGCACATTACAAAGAGGCAACATTCACAGACAGACCCTTCAGGGAACCAAGGAACTAGCATATACCATTTCTCTCCCCCGCCCTTCAGCATAAGCATAGGGGCACCTGAAGGAACTAGTGCAGGGTAGACAGTCACTATGTAACTTGCTAACACCAAGCCCCTTCTCCCCACACTAAGGTGGACCCTCCTTTCCCAGTCTCACTTGCCTCAGTTTTAATGCAGTGGGCTCCTTCCCCCAGAAGACCATCCCAAACCTCTTCTCACACTGTGTCCATCAAATTTGGAGTTTTTCAGAGTCTCAGTTTCAGTGGAAGTGGTGACAGGATTCATTTCACAAGCATATCAGAGCATGCCTAGTTTAAAAAAAAAAAAAGTGCCACATTCAGGAAAAGGACCAAACATTGCCAATATAGGGGAAAAAAATACTTTGCAGATGACATCTTTGAAGAATAAAGCAGCCAGGACACAACTGCAGAGCACATGAAAACACACAATGGAGACAACCAAAAGTGCCAGGTCATGGGGAACAGGGGACACTACCTGGCAAGGCACTACAGAAACTTTTCTTCATAAGGCTAATGCCCTCCAGAACAGGAGACATAGCTGACTTTCCTAACACAGAGGGGGGAAAAAGCACATACACATAGGCAAAATGAGAACAGAAAATTTTAACCCAAATGAAAGAATAAGACAAGGCCATAACCAGAAATCTAAGTGAAAAAAATATCAGTAACATGCCTGATAGTGTACATAAAGCAATGATCATAAGGACACTCACTGGACTTGAGAAAAGAGTGGAAGACATGAATAAGAACATGAACACAGAGATAAAGAACAACATAGCAGAGATAAAGAGCTCAATAAGTGAAATTAGAAATATGCTTGATGGGGGCGCCTGGGTGGCTCAGTGGGTTGGGCTGCTGTCTTGGGCTTGGGTCATGGTCTCAGGGTCCTGGGATCGAGTCCCACATCGGGCTCCCTGCTTAGCAGGGAGCCTGCTTCCCGCCTCCCTCTCTCTGCCTGCCTCTCCATCTACTTGTGGTCTCTCTCTGTCAAATAGATAAATGAAATCTTTAAAAAAATATATGCTTGATGTAATGAACAGCAGGCTGGAAGAAGCAGAGGAACAAATTAGTGACTTAGAAGACAGCGATGTAGAGTAATCAAGATGAAACAAGGAGAGAAAATCAAATATAAAAAATGAGAATAGATTTTGGGAACTCAGTGACTCCATGAAATGTAATAACATTCATGTTGTAGAGACCCTAAAGAAGCGTGAGAAAAGATGGCAGAAAACTCAGTTGAAGAAATAATATCTGAAAGTGTCCCTAATTTGGGGAAGGAAATAAATATCCAGATCCAGGAGACAGAGAAAACCCTCAACAAAATCAGCAAAAGCAGATTCACACCAAGACATATTGTAATCAAATTGGCAAAATATAGTTATAAAGAAAAATATTTTGAAAGCAGCAAGGCAAAAAAATACAGTAATATATAAGGGAAACCACATAAATCTAACAGGAAAGTTTTAAGCAGAAACATGGAAAGAAAGGAATGGCATGATATAGTCAAAGGTCTGACTGGGAAAAATCTGCAGCTACAAATACTCTATCCAGTAAAGCTAACATTCAGAATACAATGAGAGATAGTTTCCCACACAAACAAAAATGAAAGGAGTTTGTGAGCACTAAAGCAGCTGTGCAAGAAATATTAAAGTGTCTCTTTGAGTGGAATGGAGAGACCAAAAGTTACAGTATGAAGGGAGGAAACACAAAAGCAGTAAAAAATGAATATTTCTATTAAAAAATCAGTCAAGGAGCACCTGGGGGGCTCAGTCACTTAAGTGTTTGCCTTCAATTTAGGGCATGATCCCAGGGTTCTGGGATCAAGCTCTGCATCAGGCTCCCTGCTCAGTGGAGAGTTGGCTTCTCCCTCTTTCCTTCTCCCTCGACTGATGCTCTTTCTATCTCTTAAATAAATAAATAAATAAATAAAATCTTTTTGAAAAATCAGTCAAGAGGGGACCTGGGTGGCTCAGTCATTTAAGCATCTGCCTTCAGCTCAGGTCATAATCCCAGGGTTCTGGGATCAAGCCCCATGTTGGGCTCCTTGCTCAGTAGGGAGCCTGTTTCTTTTTCTGCCCCTCTCCTAGCTCATTCTATATATCTATCTAATAAATAAATTAAATGTTTTTTTAAATCATCAAAGAACTCACAAAATAAACAAATGAACAATATGACATCATATGCCTAAAACTCGAAAAGGATGGGAATAAAGAATGTGTTCAAACTTAAATGACCATCAACTTAATATAGACCGCTACATGCAGAAGATGTTATATACAAACCTAATGGTAACTACATATCAAAAAATCACTAATTGGGGCACCTGGGTGGCTCAGTGGGTTAAAGTCTCTGCCTTCAGCTCAGGTCATGAACTCAGGGTCCCAGGATTGAGCCCCGCATCGGGCTTTCTGCTCAGTAGGGAGAATGTTTCCTCCCTTTCTCTCTGCCTGCCTCTCTGCCTGCTTGTGATCTCTGTATGTCAAATAAATAAATAAAATCTTATAAAAACACTAATAAATATGCAAATAATAAAGAGAAAGTACTCAAAATACATAACTAAAGAAATAAGGGGAGCCTGAGTGGCTCAGTGGGCTAAAGCCTCGGCCTTCAGCTCAGGTCATGATCCCAGGTCCTGGGATCAAGCCTCTCATTGGGCTCTTTGCTTAGCAGGGAGCCTGCTTCCCCTTCTCTCTCTGCCTGCTTCTCTGCCTATTTGTGATCTCTGTCTGTCAAATAAATGAATAAAATCTTTAAAAAAAAATTAAAAAAAGAAATAAGCAAAACATGAAAGACAAAAAAAATCAGAGAAAATCTTCAGAAACATCCAAAAAACAAATAATAAAATGGCAATAAGTACATATCTATCAATGTTAATTTGAATGAAAATGGAAAAAATGCTCCAATTAAAAGACATAGGGTGACAGAGTAAATTAAGAAAATAATGCTCATTTTATGCTGCCTACAAAAGACTCATTTTAGACCTAAAGACACCTGCCAATTTAAAGTGAAGAAACATTAATCATGCAAATGAATCCCAAGAGGAAGCTGGAGTAGTGATACTTATACCAGATATAGTAAACATTAAAAGAAATTCTAGAACAAGGGATAAAGAAGGACAGTATATAACAATAAAGTGAACAATCCAACAAAAAGATATAACAATTATAAATATGTATGCACCCAACAAGGGAGCAGCCAAATACATAAAATATATAATAACAAACATGAAGGAAATAATTGATAATAATACCAAGGGACTTTAACATTACATTTCCATCAATGAACAGATAATTTAAGCAGAACATCAACAAAGAAACAATGGCTTTGAATGAAACACTGGAATAGATGTATTTAACAGATCTATTCAGAATATTGCATCCTAAAACAGCAAAATACACATTCTTTTCAGCTATACACAAAACTTTCTGTAGAATAGATCGCATAAACAAGTCTCTCAACAAATTGGAGGTTGAAGTCATACTATGCATCATTTCTTTCTTTTTTTTTCTCTTTGTTGTTGCTGTTGTTGTTTCTTCTATGCATCATTTCTGACAACAACATTATGAAACTAGAAGTGAACCATAATAAAAAATCTGGAAATGGGCTGTGTGAGTGGCACAGTTGGTTGAGTATCCAACTATTGGTTTATAGCTCAGGTTATGATCTCCAGGATGTAGGATGGAGCCCTGCACTGGGCTGCATGCTCAGTGCAGAGTCTGTTAAATTCCTCTCTTCCTCTTCCCCTACCCCTCCTTCCTTTCTCACAAAAATAAATAAATAAATAAACCTTTTTCTTTTTTTTTAATCTGGAAAGACCCAAATACATGGAGGTTAAATAATATGCTACCAAACAATGAATGGACTGAACAAGCAATAAAAAAAGATATCAAAAAGTACAGAGAATCAAATGAAAATGAAAACACAATGGTCTAAAACCTTTGGGATACAGTAAAAGCAGTTCTAAGAGGGATATATATAGCAATACAAGCCACCCACAGAAGAAGAACGTTAAATACAAAATATAAAATACAATAACCTTTACACTTAAAAGAGCTAGAAAAAGAACAAATGAAGTCTAAATCCAGCAAAAGGAAGGAAATAATAATTTTAGAGAAGAAATAAATGATAAAGAAATTAAATAAGACAATAGGGCAGACCAATGAAACCAGGAGGTGGTAGTTTGAAAAAAAATAATAAATTGATAAACCTCTAGTCAGACATACCAAAAGAAAACAGAAAGGACCTAAATAAATAAAGTGACAAACGAGAGAATAGACATAACAACCAACAGCACAGAAATACAATTATAAGAGAATATTATGATAAAGAGTATGCCTACAGATTGGGCAGACTGGAAGAAATGCAATAATTCCTACAAACATGTAAACTACCAAAATTGAAACAGGAAGAAATAGAAGACATAAAGAGTAAAGAAACTGAATCGGGATTTATTCCTAAGTTGTGAGGGTGGCTCAATATTCACAAATCAATTAATGTGATACATCAAATTTACATGTGATCATTTCAGTATACACAGAGAAATCATATGGCAAAATACAACATACATTCATGATAATAACTTTTAACAAAGTAGGTTTAGAGGAAACATACTTGAACATGTTCAAGTCCAAATATGAAAAACACTGTTATTATCATTCTTCATGAGAAAGAAGCTTTTCCCATACAGTCAGAAAGAGGACAAAATGTCCTCTCTCACCACTATCATTCAACATAGTACTGAAAGTCCTAACCACAGCAGAGAACAAAAAGAAATCAAAACATCAAAATCAGGAAGGAAGAAGTAAAGCTTTCACAATTTGCAGATGATATAACACTATATATAGAAAACCTGAAAAACTTCACCAAAAAACTGCTAGGACTGATAAATGAATTCAATACAATTGCAGAGTACTACAAAATAAATGTGCAGAAATCTGTTGCATTTCTATACACCAATACTGAAGACACAGAAAGAGAAATTTTTTAAAAAATTCCCATTTACAATTCCACCAAAATAATTAGATATCTAGGAATAAACCACCAAAAGTGATGAAGAACCTGTACTCTGAAAACAAGAAAACACTGTTAAAAAATATTGAAGATGACACAATGAAATGGAAAGACATTGTATTTTCATGGATTGGAAGAACAAATATTGTTAAAAAGTCTATACTACCCAATTAATTTACACATTTAATACAATCCCTATCAAAACAACAACATTTTTTCATAGAACTAGAATAAGCAATCCTAAAATTTGCATGGAAACACAAGACTCCATATTGCCAAGTCTTGTAAAAGAAACACAAACCTGGAAGTATCATAATCCAAGACTTTGGCTATATTATAAAGCTATAGTAATCAAAACAGTATGGTACTTCCACAAAAGTAGACACATAAATCAACAGAACAGAACAGAAAATCCAGTAATAAACCCACAACTATATTGTCAATTAACATTTGAAAAAGTAGGAACAAATATCCAATGGGAAAGACAGTCTCTTCAACAAATGGTGTCAGGAAAACCAGACAGCAACATGCAAAAGAATGAAACTGGGCCACTCTCTTACACAATACACAAAAAAGAATTAAAAATGGGTTAAAGACCTAAATATGAGACAAGAAACCACCAAAATCCTAGAAGAGAACACAGGCAATAATTTCTTTGACATGGACCATAGCAACTTTTTTCTATATGTCTTCTGAGGCAAGGGAAGCAAAAGCAAAACAAACAAACAAACATCAACAAGCAAAACAAACAAAACAAGAATAACAACAACAACAACAACAAAAGCTGTTGGGACTTCATCAAAACCAAAATATTTCTGCACGGTGAAGGAAAAATTAAACAAGACCAAAAGGCAACCTACTAGATGGGAGAAGATATTTGAAAATGACATATCTGATAAAAGGTTACTATCCAAAATATATAAAGACAATTTAAAATTCAACACCTTAGAATGAATAATCCAATTTTTAAAAAATTGGAAAAAGACATGAGTAGACATTTCTCTAAAGAGTCAACTAGATGGCCAACAGACACACGAAGCTAATCACTTACCAATGGCCAAAAAACACATGAAAAGATGGTCATAATCTCTTATATCAGAAAAATGTAAATCAATACTACAATGCAACACCACCTTACACCTGTCAGAATGGCTAAAATCAACAATACAAGAAACAACAGGTGTTGGTGAGAATGTGGAGAAAAAGGAATCCTCTTGCCCTTTTGGTGGGAATGTAAACTTGTGCACCACTGTGGAAAACACTGTGGAGGTTCCTCAAAAAGTTCATAGAACTACTCTATAATCCAACAATCACACTACTGGGTATTTATCCAAAGAATACAAAAACACTAATTCAAAGGTGTGCCCATACTCATATGTTTATAGCAGCATTATTTATAATAGCCAAATTATGGATGCAGCCCAAGTGTCCATTGATTGATAAATGGATAAAGAAGAAGTAGTATATGCATACAATGGACCGTTATTCAGCCATAACAGAGAATGATGTCACACTATTTGCAATGACATGGATGGAGCTAGGGAATATTATGCCAAGTGAAACAAGTCATTCAGAGAAAAACAAGTCATATGAATTCACTCATATGTGGAATTTAAGAACAAATGAGAAAAGGGAAAGAAAGAGAGACAAATTAAGAATCAGACTCTTAATTATAGAGATAAGACTTATGGTTACCAGAGTGTAGGTGGATGGGGGATGTGTTAAATATTGATGGGGATTAAGAAGTGTATTTGTTGTAATGAGCACTAGGTAATATTTGAAAGTATCGAATCACTATAAGTGTATACCTGAAACTAACACTTTGTTAACTAACTTGAATAAAATAAAAACCCAATTCCTTGGTATTAGTTGTTAACTCTCCCTATTCATTCATAATTTTATTGATTTTGGCCTTCTCTCTTTTCTTTTGGATTAGTTTGGCCAATGGTTTGTCGATCTTATTGATTCTTTCAAAAAAAAAAAAAGCTTCTAGTGTCATTGATGCATTCTACTGTATCTCTAGTTTCTATCTCATTGATCTCTGCTCTAATCTTGATTATCTCCCTTCTTGTGTGTGGAGTTGGCTTAATTTGTTGTTGGTTCTCCAGTTATTTAAGGTATAGAGACAGCTGGTGTATTCTGGATTTTTCCATTTTTTTGAGGGAGGCTTGGATGGCTATGTATTTCCCCCTTAGAACCGCCTTTGCTGTATCCCATAGGTTTTGAACCAAAGTGTCTTCTTTCTCATTGGTTTCCATGAATTGTTTAAGTTCTTTGATTTCCTGGTTGATCCAAGCATTCTTAAGCAAGGTGGTCTTTACCTTCCAGGTGTTTGAATTCCTTCGAAACTTTTCCTTGTGATTGAGTTCCAGTTTCAAAGCATTGTGATCTGAGAATATGCAGGGAATAATCTCAATCTTTTGGTTTTGTTTGAGTGCTGGTTGAGTGACCAGTATGTGGTCTATTCTGGAGAAGGTTCCATGTGCACTCGACAAGAATGAATGGAATGTTCTGTATATATCTATGAGGTCCATCTGTTCCAATGTGTCGTTCAATCCTCTTGTTTCTTTTTTTTTAAAGATTTATTTATTTATTTATTTATTTATTCGACAGAGAGAAATCACAAGTAGGCAGAAGTAGGCAGAGAGGCAGGCAGACAGAGAGGGAGAAGCAGGCTCCCCACTGGGCAGAGAGCCTGATGTGGGGCTCGATCCCAGGACCCTGGGATCATGACCTGAGCTGAAGGCAGAGGCTTAACTCACTGAGCCACCCAGGAGCCCCAATCCTCTTGTTTCTTTATTGATTTTCTGCTTGGATGATCTGTCTATTACTGAGAGTGATGTGTTAAGATCTCCTACTATTAATGTATTCATATCAATATGACTCTTTATCTTGATTAACAGTTTTCTTATGTAATTGGCTGCTCCCACACTATGGAGTATTATGCCTCCATCAGAAAGGATGAATACCCAACTTTTGTATCAACATGGGCAGGACTGGAAGAGATTATGCTGCATGAAGTAAGTCAAGCAGAGAGAGTCAATTATCATATGGTTTCACTTATTTGTGGAGCATAAGATATAACACAGAGGACATGGGGAGATGGAGAGGAGAGGAGGGTTGGGGGAAATTGGAGTGGGGAGATGAACTATGAGAGTATGGACTCTGAAAAACAATCTGAGGGTTTTGAAGGGGTCGGGGGTGGGAAGTTGGGTGAGCCTGGTGGTGGGTATTATGGAGGGCATGTATTGCATGGAGCACTTGGTGTGGTATACATTAGGGTCCATAATCAAAGGAGCAAGACTGATACAAAGTGAAGGTAAAGCAAAGCTTTATTTCGCACCAAACATCGAGAATCAAACTGACCGGTCAGGGCCATCTCTTACAAAGAGGCGACCACTCAGCCTCACAGACTAACTTTTATAGAGTAAAGGCCATGTGGTTGAGCCTAGCTACACACAGGTGGCCAATGAGAATACAATACACAGAGAAAACTGCACAGTCATTCTAGGTCACACACGGGTGGCCAATTGAATTACAATTCACCCTAGTAGATATTTGAACTTGCCTATCACCTTGGTCAGAATTGGCATAAGGCAGGGCCCACTCTCCTTGGTAGCTAGGGAGACAGTATGCATGCCCCACTGATTGGATATCTCCACCTGGCCTGACCCGCCCTTGTATCTGGGCTTCGCAAGAAAGTTTCTCTGGGTGGGCAGGGTCAATCTAAGTTTACTGCATAGGGTCAATCTAAGTTTACTGCATAAACAGCAAAATGGCTCCCTCTGGCTAAGTAGTCCCTTACAGTGCATAAAAAATGAATTCTGGTACACTGAAAAGAAATTTAAAAAAATAAAAAAATATATATTTAAAAAACTTAAAAAAATGAAATATATTTTGAATGAGGACTGAATCACACTTAATGAGGAATTAAATATGTGTGAAAGGAAAGGTACAATCAAGAATACTCTAGTGTCTGGGTAGCAAGGTAGACACAAATTTATTGACTATGGACATAATCTTAAATGGGAAAAGTAAGAAGTCTATTTTGGAAATGTTACATTTGAGAGGTTTTTAGAAATATGAGTGGAAGCATCCAGTAGGCAGTTGAATATATGTCTGAAGCTCAAGAATGAGATATAGGTGGAGATATACATCCAGTGCAACATTTAAATAATTAGTAATGGATAAGACTGACTTAAGGGAGAATATGGATTTGAAAATTACTTGGGACAGTGTCGTAAGTTATTCTAATACTTGAAGGTTGTGTTGGCAAGTAAAATCCAGCTATAAAGACTGAATGTAAGATCTTGCATGTAATCATAGCAAAGAGTGACTTTGATAGAGTGTAGGAAATAATGATCAGAGGTAAGGGCAGATGAAGGAATAGAGTTACCAAGCCATTGATTTACTCAGAAAGGTATTTAAATCCCTTTTAATGGTAGAAATTTAGGGATAGACAGGTGCTTTGTGGCTCAGTCAGTTATGATACAATGCCCTTCTTTAACTCTTGTTACAGATTTTGTTTCAAAATCTAGTTTGAGGGCTACCTGGGTGATGCAGTCAGTTAGGCATCTGACTCTTGGTTTTAGCAAGTTGTGATCTCATGGTTGTGTAAGCAGGCCCCCACATTGGGGTCTCCACTTAGCTCAGTGTTCCCTTCAGATTTTCTCTCCCTCTCCCTCTGACACTTCCATCCATTCTCTCTCTCGAAAATAAATAAATGATTTTTTAAGTATAGTTTAGGAGTGCCTGGGTATCTCAGTCAGTTAAGAGTCCAACTCTTGATTTTAGTTCAGGTCATGGTCTCAGGGTTTTGAGATCGAGCCCCACATCAGGTTCTGTGCTGGGAATGGATACTGCTTAAGATTCACTCTCTCCCTCTGCATCTCCCACCCTCTCCCCTCTCAAATAAAGAAATAAATAAATACAGGTTAGGGATGGAGATCAAGAAATGGCAATTTCTATGGGTATGCATGAATCAGGAAGTTTGACATGGATGTCAGCAGATGATGACAATAAGATGGATTAGTGGTAACTGTATTATGGGTATGAAAATCAAAGCTACAAAGAGTATTAAACAGGAAGAAGGAGGAATGATGTTCTAAAAAGAACAAAAGAACAGTGGAAACCAAGGGATACACTTACTCCATGTCCTGTGCCTAAGACTTAGGTGGTATAAGAAAAGTTTCTTGTCATTTGAGAAAACTTCAAGGAAGAACCCAATTTTAATTAAAGAAAGAAAGTAAAGAAAACATTCTAAGAAAAGAAAAATGTGTTGCTCATAGGAGAGTATTAGCTTTCACCATTGTATAACAAAACACTCCAAAATTTAATAGCTTAAAAATATTATTTTATATATTATGATTACATAGGATGGGTTCAGTTAGGCAATTCATTTGCTGGTATCAACTAAAATCATTCATGTGATACAGTTGCATGTTGACTCAAAATGAATCATTTAATATGGTCTTACTCACATGTCTAGTAGTTGATATAAGATATAAAATGGACAATGTGGTCTCTCATCCTCAGAGAAAACATCCAGACTTTATTCAATGAAGGTCTCAGGGCACAACTATAGTGATAATAGAAGCTCATGAGGCTTGAGCTTAGAACTCCATATAATCACTAACACAACATTCTGGAGATAAAATCAAGTCAAAAGCTCAGCCCATATTCATAATGAAATGAAAATAGAGACTATCTTTTGATGGAAAGGGCAGCAGAGTAAAATTGCCAAAGTGTATACATATAGGGATAGATGAATTTATAGCAGCCAATTTTGAAAACCATCTACAATGGTCTATCTTGTGGACAAAATAGTCCACATCCATTTATAGGTCAGTTTAGTAATCTTGTATTCTAACCAAATAGATTAAGAATAAAGGAATAAAGAAATGTATATTATGCTAACAATAACCAAATTAAAAAAAAAAGAGTAGTTATATTAGATTCACACAAAGCAGACTTCAGAGCTGGGGGGAAATAATCAAGAATAAATGGGAGCAGTGGTTACAGGAATGGGGGCAAGATGGTGGAGAAGTAGGAGACACTGTTTCAACTGGTCCCCTAAAATGAGCTGATTATCTACCAGAACACTGAACACCCATGAAATCAGCCTGAGATGTAGGATTATACACTCTAGGTCTTTGCAGGGGCAGAAGATGCCAGTGGTGAGTTAAAGCAGTGGAGTTTGAATGATCAGACTGATATCAGAGGATAAACAGAAGGGAGAGGGAGCCACCAGAAGCGTCCTATTGGAAAGTAATACCCCAATAGGAGAGTGCCCTGTGATTGGGGACCAGAATTAACTTGGAGTCTGGTTAAAAGCACTCAAAAAGAGCAAAAGATCTTAAGGGGCAACTGGTGGAATCAGGCGGTCGGGGGCACAGGCTTAAGCCCACGGACCCAGGACAGCCTCTTTCTGAAACAAATTGTGCCAGAGAGAGTACGGTAAAGCCTCCATACCATGGTCCCTGAGCCACCAGCACACCTGAGTGAGTCTGAGTGGATGCCAGTCAGTGCTCTCTAGAACCACGGCCTTTTGCACTCTATATGCACCCTGCATGACTGGGCCTGAGACATGCTCCACACCCTCTCTTGAGAGAGGTCCATGCAGGCCCTAGCTGGTGGTCTCTAGGACCTGCCCAGAGTCTAAACACTCCCAGCCCATGGCCAGTGTGAAAATCTCAGTGTGCTGTCTCTGGTTGGGATCTCTCTAGATGTCTGGACCTGCCTAGACAGCAGCCCAGCAAAGGTGGTCACTGGAAGTGGGCTCCCTGGACCAACACTGATCATGGTTTTATTAGCACCAGGGTACAGAGGCAAGTGGGAGCTCCTGCAGCCTCTGAGATGGTGGCTGTGGACATGCTCTGCCAGAGGGAGGTGGCAGAGGGTTAGTCCGTGTGCTCTGGACCACCCAGAGGGGAACAGAATGGGGCTTCTCTCTAAGACAGAGGTCTGGATGCTGTTTGCTTTCCTCTAAATCACCAAAGATCTGCCAAAAGCTGCCAAGAAAAAGGAAAAGAAAAATCCAGAGAACAAAAGCCTGAAAAACCAGTTTCTGGCCCCTTGATAGGGGACATGAGGACTCAACCCAAGCAAAACTGCCTGAAAAACAATGTGACAGGCCCATACACCAGAAAACCAGACCAAAAAAAAAAAAAAAAAAAAAAAAAGGAGGACAACCACCACAGGGTCCCTATAAACTATAAAACCCCAATATCAGGGGAAAAGAAGATATTAATCTCCCAGTATTGCCCTAAAACCTGTATATTTTTTCATAGATACAGCTTTTATTAATTCATTCCCACTATTCTTGTTCTTTTTTTTTAATTTTTAACCTATTTACCATCACAACAAGAGGTTCAATAAAACAAATTCCATAATAACCTTTTAACTTGAACTTTTATGATACATGTACCTGTGTTTTTCTTTTGCTGTTCTATATTTTTTTAATATTCATATAGAGATAAGCTTCAAGGTAATCCTCTTTCCTCAATCAATACTATCCCTATATATAAACCAGTTTTAATCCCCATTATCTCTGGAAAGATGAGTCCTTTAACAAAGACATCAAGATACACCCAGGAAGAATGAAAATAACCTTCCTTGCCCACACTGAGGATATATAACCACTCTCCCATCTTTTTCTTCTGTCAGGGTTTCTGTGTATTTGTTTCTGTTCTGGTATTGTATAAATCTTATACTTGGGGTTCATTTAGGCTGGGTTGTTTTTTTCTTATCATTTACTTTTGTTGGTCATTTTGTTTGTCCGTTTTTGTTTGTATACCTTATAAATCTTACTTTGGGGCCAATTTGGGCTGGGTCTTCACTTTTTCCTCTTTTTTCCTGTCTCTCTCCTTCTCTCTTTCTTTTTTCTTTTTTCTTTATTTTTGGTGGGGACTCCTGATTGCTCATAAGTGTTCCAGGGTGCACCTTGCCTAGATCACGGTTGATACATTCAGCTACACATCCCCTCAATCATCTCTCACCAAAATGAATAGGAGGAGGAATGCCCAATAGAGGAAAAAATCAGACACTGTGCCCTCTCCATTAGAGCTATTGGATATGGACATAAACAGTATGTCAGAAAGGGAATTCAGGGTAACAATTATCCAGGCAATGGCTAGATTGGAAAAAACCATTAATGACAACATGGAATCAATTAAGCAAAAGTGAAAGCCACCAGGAAATAAGTTAAAAATGCTATAATGTGTTCGAATCTAATCTAAATTCTCTAACAGCTAGGTTAACTGAGGCAGAAGATAGAATCAGTGATCTAAAGGACAAACTCATAGAGGAAAAGGATCAGGAGAAGGCCTGGAACAAACTGTGTAGAAGCCATGAAAACAGAATTAGGGAAATAAATGACACCATGAAATGTTCCAAAGTCAGAGTTATTGGAATCCCTGAGGGAGAGGAGAAACAAGACTAAAGGATATAGTTGACCAAATTCTGGGTGGAAATTTTCCCAATCTGGGGAATGGAACCAGTGTTCGTGTCCTAGAGGCAGAAAGGTCACCCCTCAAGATCATAGAATCTAGAAAGACCTCAAGACAACTGGTTGTGAAACTGAAGAATCCTAATTTTAGATAGGAGCTCTTGAGAGCAGCTAGGGGAAGAGATTCCTTAAGTGCAGAGGAAGGCCCATCAAAATAATGTCAGACTTGTCCACAGAAACCTAGCAAGCCACAAAGGTCTGGCAAGACATATTCAGGACACTTAATCAAAATAACATGCAGCCAAGAATACTTTTTCCAGCAAGGCTGACATTCAAAATGCATGGAGAGATAGTTTCCAAACCAGCAAGGTTTAAAAGAGTCTGTGACCACCAAGTCAGCACTACAAGAAATACTAAGGGGGTTCTATTAAAGAAGAAAGAACCCAAGAGTGTCATAGAACAGAAATTTATAGAGACACTCTATAGGAAAAAGGACTTCAGAGGCAACAAGATGTTAATAAAAGTTTATCTATCACTTATTTGTGGAACATAACAAATAGCATGGAGGACAAAGGGAGATGGAGAGGAGAAGGGAGTTGAGGGAAATTGGAAGGGGAGGTGAACCGTGAGAGACTATGGACTCTGAAAAACAATCTGAGGGTTTTGAAGGGGCGGGGGGTGGGAGGTTGGGGGAACCAGGTGGTGGGTATTAGAGAGAGCACGGATTGCATGGAGCACTGGGTGTGGTGCAAAAACAATGAATACTGTTACACTGAAAATAAATTTAAAAAAAAAAGAAAGAAAAAAAAAGCTTATCTATCAATAATCACTCTCAACATGAACAGCCTAAATACTCCCATAAAATGACACAGGGTTGCAGATTGGCTAAAACGACAGGACCCATCCATATGTTGTCTACAAAGGACCCATTTTGAACCTAAGGATACATCCAGACTGAAAGTGAAGGGATGGAGAAGCATCTTTCATGCCAATGGGCCTCAAAAGAAGGCTCGGGTAGCGATTCTCATATCAGATAAATTAGATTTTAAACTAAAGACTGTAGTCAGAAATACAGATGGACACTACATTATTCTTAAAGGGTCTATCCATGAAGAAGATCTAACAATTGTAAATATTTATGCCCCCAGAACCAAAGCAACCAACTACATAAGACAACTGTTAATCAAGATAAAGAGTCATATTGATATGAATACATTAATAGTATGGGATTTTGACATGGCACTCTCAGAAATAGATCGACCATCCAAGCAGAAAATCAATATGGAAACAAGAGCATTCAATGACACATTGGGCCAGATGTACCTCATATATAGATTTAGAACATTCCATCCTAAAATAACAGAATACTCATTCTTCCCAAGCACACATGAAACTTTCTCTAGAACAAACCACATACTGGGTCACAAATCAAGGCTCAACCAGTAACAAAAGATTTAGATTATTCCCTGTGTATTCTCAGACCACAACACTTTGAAACTGGAACTCGACCAGAAGAAAAAGTTTGGAAGGAATTGAAACACGTGGAGTCTAAAGACCACCCTGCTTAAGACTGTTTGGATCAACCAGAAAATCAGAGAAGAACTTCAACAATTCATGGCAACCAGTTAGAATGAAGACACTTTGGTCCAAAACCTATGAGATACAGTAAAGGCAGTCCTAAGGGGGAAATACATAGCTATCCAAGCCTCCCTCAAAAAAACTGAAAAATCCAGAATACACCAGCTGTGTTTACACCTTAAAGAACTGGAGAATCAACAAGTTAAGCCAATCCCATGCACAAGAAGGGAAATAAAAAGGATTAGAGCAGAGATGAATGAGTTAGAAACTAGACATACAGTAGAACACATCAATGAAACTAAAAGCTGGTTCTTTGAAAGAATCAATAAGATCGAAAAACCACTGGCCAAAACAATCCAAAAGAAAAGAGAGAGGACCCAAATTAATAAAATTATGAATGAAAAGGGAGAGATCATGACTAACACCAAGGAAATAGAAAAAAATCATTGAAAATTATTATCAACCATTATATGCCAATAAGTTGAGCAACCTAGAAGAAATGGATGTTTTCCTGGAAACCTATAAACTTCCAATACTGAATCAGGAAGAAACTGACAACCTGAATAGACAAATATCTAGTAACGAGATTGAAGCAATGATCAAAACCTCGAAAGAAACAAGAGACCAGGACCTAATGGATTCCATGGAGAATTCTACCAAACATTGAAAGGTATTGAAACAGGTATTGAAATACCTGTTCTCCTGAAGCTGATTAAAAAAATAAAAACAGAAGGAAAACTTCCAGACTCTCTCAAAGAAGCAAACATTACCGTGATACCCAAACCAGGGAAAGACCCCACACAATAGGAGAAATTCAGACCAATATCCTTGATGAATATGGATGCCAAGATTCTCAACAAAATCCTAGCTAATATAATCCAACAGTACATTAAAAAGGTTATCCAACATGACTACGTGGGATTTATCCCTGGGATGCAAGGGTGTTTTGACATTTGCAGATCAATCAATGTGATTGAACAAATTAATAAGTGAAGAGAGAAGAACAGCATGATCCTCTCAATTGATGCAGAAAAAACATTGAACAAGATACAGCATATGTTCCTGATTAAAATATTTCAAAGTATAGGGAAAGAGGGAACATTCCTCAACTTCATAAAATCCAACAATGAAAAACCCACAGGGAATATCATTCTCAATGGGGAAAAGCTGACAGCCTTCCCTTTGACATCAGGAACACAACGGGGATGCCCACTCTCGCCACTGGTGTTCAACATAGTACTAGAAGTCCTAGCAACAGCAATCAGACAACAAAAAGAAATAAAAGGTATTCAAATTGGCAAAGAATAAGTCAAACTCTCTCTCTTCAAAGATGGTATGATAGTATATATGGAAAACCCAAAAGAATCCAGCCCCAATCTGCTAGAACTCATACAATTCAGTAATGTGGCAAGATACAAAATCAATGCACAGAAATCAGTTGCTTTCTTATACACTAACAATGAAACTGTAGAAAGGGTAATTAGAGAATCAATGCCATTTGCTATAGAACCAAGAACCATAAGATACCTGGGAATAAACCTAACCAAAGATGTAAAGGATCTGTACTCGAGGAACTACAGAACACTGATGAAAAAAATTGAACAAGACACAAAAAGATGGAAGACCATTCCATACTCATGGATCGGAAGAATAAACCTTGTTAAAATGTCTATATTGCCTGGAGGAATCTATACTTTCAATGCCATTCTGAGCAAAATTCCACCAGCATTTTTCAAAGAGCTGGAAGAAACAATCCTAAAATTTGTATGGAACCAGAAGTGACCCCAAAATGCAAGGAAATGTTGAATAAGAAAAACAAAACTGGGGGCATCACGATGCCTGATTTCAAGCTTTACTACAAAGCTCTGACCACCAAGACAACATGGTACTTTCTCAAAAACAGACACATAGACCAGCTGAACAGACTAGAGAGCCCAGATATGGACCCGCAACTCTATGGTCAAATAACATTCGGTAAAGCAGTAAAAAAATATACAGTGGGAAATAGACAGTCTGTTCAATAAATGGTGCTAAGAAAATTGTACAGCTATCTATAGGAGAAGGAAACTTGACCATTCTCTTACACCATACACAAAGATAAAATTGAAAAGGAGAAAAGACCTCAATGTGAGGCAGGAATCTATCAAAATCCTAGAGGAGAACATAGGGAGTAACCTCTCTGACGGCCACAGCAACTTCTTTCAAGATATGTCTCCATAGGCAAAGGAAACAAAAGAAAAAAAATGAACTTTTGGTCTTCATCAAGAGCAAAAGCTTCTGCACAGAAAGGAAACTGTCAGCAAAACAAAGAGGCAACCAACAGAATGACAGAAGATATTCGCAAATGGCTCTACAGTTAAAGAGCTGATATCCAAGATCTATGAAGAACTCCTCAAAGTCAACACACACAAAACAGATAATCACATCAAAATAACTTTATAAATAACTGCTATAAATAACTTTCCAAACACACAACACTAAGATCAGATAGTTTTTCAGACTCCTACAAAACATTAAAGGGAAAGAAATGATACCAATTCTGTACAGTATCTTCTAAAAAATAGAAGCACAGGAATCACTTCCTGATTCATGATATGTGGCCTGAATAATACTGATAAAGACATTAAAGAGAGGAAAACTCCATACTGATACCTCTCATGAACATAGTTTCAGAACTTTTCAACAAATAGCAAATCAAATCCAGCAATTGATAAAAAAATAAAATACACAGCATGACAAAATGAGATTTATTCCAGGAGTGCAAGGCTGGTTCAACATTTGCATTTTAATTAATATAATCCATCATATCAACATGCTATAGAAGATAATCATATGATCTTATCGTTATATGAAAAAAAAAAAAAAACATTGACAAGGGGAACCTGGGTGGCTCAGTTGGTTAAGTGTACAACTCTTGATTTCAGCTCAGGTCATGATTTCTGGTTGTGAGGTTGAGCCCCACACATAGGGCTCTGTGCTGGGCATTGTGACTGAGATTCTCTCCCTCTCCCTCTGCCCGTCCCCACCTCTCTCTCTCTCTCTCTCTCCCTCTCAAAAGGAAGGAAGGAAGGAAGGAAGAAAGAAAGAAAGAACTTGATTAAACCCAACATCCATTCATGATAAAACTCCTCAACAAACTAAAAACAGAGGTGATTTTCCTCAACTTGATTTTTAAAATTTTACAAAACCCTACAACTGGCATTATACTAATGGTGAAAAACTAGATGCTTTCTCATTTACGTCAGGAATGAGGCAGGAAAGTGCCATTTCAACAGTTCTATTCTATATTGTTATGATTAAGTATGAGCTAATGGAATACATCAGGACAAGGAATAAAAGAGGAAATAAATAGAATAAGGAATAATAGAAAAATAAAACTGTTTACAGATGACCTAAGTATGTAGAAAATCCTAAAGAACTAACAACAACAAAAATTCTCAGAATAAGCAATTATAGCAAGGTAACAGGATTTATGGCTAATAAACAAAAGTGAAATCCTTTCCATGTACTGGCAATAAACAGTGAAATTTGAAATTTGAAACATAATATTGTACATATTATGTGTCTCCATGACACTCAAAATTAAAAAAAAAATGATATCATTTTGTTAGCACTCCAAGAAATGAAGTATTTAGGAGTAAATTTAACAAACTATATACAAGATCTATATGAGAAAACTAAAATTCTACTGGAAGAAATTGTAGAAGATATAAATAAATACAAATAGTCAATGTTCATGGGTGGAAAGACTCAATTTTATTAAAGATGTTAATTCTTCCTAACATATCCTATAGTTTCAATAGGAACTTAAAAGCCCTGACATTTATTTTGTGAATACTGACAAACATTATTAGGCTTGTTTGGAAAAACACAAAATGCAAATAGCTAACACAATACCAAAGAACAAAGTCTGAAAATTGGCAATATCCAATGTGTGGTATTGCTGAAATAATGACAAATATATTAATAGAACAAAATAGAAATAAAAATAGACCATCACAAGATGTAGACAACCCAAAGAAGCAAAAACATTTTAATGGAGAAAAAAAAATGGTCTTTTCAAGAAATTGTGCTGGAATAATACAACATTCATATGTTAAAAAAAAAAAAAGAAAAGAAAAAAAAAGAATGAATCTATACACAGACCATACATCTCTTAGGAAAAAAAAAAAACTCAAAAATTATATAAACCTAAATGTAAAATATAAAACTATAAAACTTCTATAAGATAATTGTGATATTGTGATTTATAATAAGAAATATATATTTGGTCTTCATCTCTGTTTCTGGCATAGAAATCCTAAAGCTCTTTGATTTTCCTAAGTGATGATAAAGGTACATTTTCTTTTCCTGTTAATGATGTGACTTTTGGGCCCCATCGAATAACTAGAGCTGGTTGTCAGGAGAATCAACCATGTGATTAGAGAGCTGGAAATTTCAGTCCCCCCCCACCCCAATCTCAGGGGGTTTGGGGGCTGGAGTTTAATCAGTATGTAATGCCCAATGATTTAATCAATCCTGCCTACAAAAAACAAAACAAAACAAAAACTTCCATTAAAAACAACAACAACAAAACAACAACAGCAACACTAAATAATGGAGTTTGGAGAGCCTGGGGTTGGTGAGAACATAGAGGTACTAGAAGAATGGTGTGCCTGGTCTGGACATGGAAATTCCTCAAACCTTCCCATATTCCTTATGCTGCATAACTCTTTTTTCTGGCTATTTCTGAGCTATATCATTTCATAATAAATCACTGATATAGGAAATAAAACGTTTCTGAATTCTGTGAGCCACTCTGACAGATTAATCAAACCCAAGGAAAAGGTTGTGGGGATTTCCAATCAACAACTGATTGTTTAGAAACACATGTAACTTCTAGTACTCTTTTGAAAAACTATGGTGAGATTGGACATCCCTGTCTTGTTCCTGATCTTAGGGGGAAAGCTCCCAGTTTTTCCCCATTGAGGATGATATTCACTCTAGGTTTTTTGTACATGGCCTTTATGATTTTGAGGTATACTCCCTCTATCCTTACATGGTGGAGGGTTTTTATCAAGAAAGGATGCTGTATTTTGTTAAATGCTTTTTCTGCATCTACTGTGAGGATGATATGGTTCTTATCCCTTCTTTGGCTGCATGGTAAATCACGTTGATTGGTTTATGGATATTGAATGACCCTGTAAACACAGTAATAAATCCCACTTGGCCATGGTGAATAATCCTTTTACTATACTGTTGGATCCTCTTAGCTAGTATTTTACATTCTTATATCAATGTTCATCAGGAATATTGATACGTAATTCTCTTTTTTGGTGGGGTCTTCATCTGGTTTTGGGATCAAGGTAATGCTGGATCATGGAATGAGTTTGAAAGTTTTTGTTCCATTTCTATTTTTTTGTAAAAGTTTCAGTGAAATAAGTATTAATTCTTTTTTAAATGTTTGATGAAATTACCCTGGGGACCCATCCAGAAGTCCTAGCTTCATCAATCAGACAACACAAAGAGATAAAAAACATTCAAATTAGTAAAGGAGTCAAATTTTCACTCTTTACTCTCTTTTTCAATCTTTACAGATGATATGATACACTATGTAGAAAAACAGAATGAATCCACCAACAAATTGCTAGAGCTAATAAAGGAATTCAGCAAAGTCACAGGATATAAAATCAATGCACAGAAGTCTGTGGCATTTCTATACACTAAAAATGAAGCAAAAGAAAGAGAAATCAAGGAAGTGCATTCACAACTGTACCAAAAAGCATAAGGTACCCAGGAGTAAATTTAAACAAAGAGATAAAAGATCTGTACTGTGGAAACTATAGAATACATATGAATGAAGTTGAGGAAGATACAACAAAAAATTAAAAAAAAAATCTAGGCTCATGGATTGGAAGAATAATTATTGTTAAAATGTCTATGCTACCCAAAGCAGTCTACAATTCCTATCAAATACCTATCAATTCCTATCAAAATACCATCAACATTTTTCACAGAGCTGGAACAAATAATCCTAAAATTTGTATGGAAATACAAAAGATCCCACATAGCCAAATTAATGTTGAAAAAGAAAACCGAAGCTGGAAGTATCACAATTCCGGACTTTAAACTCTATTACAAGGCTATAATCATTAAGACAGTATGGTACTTGCACAAAAACTGACAAGTAGATCAATGGAACAGGATAGATAACCCAGAAATGGACCCTCAACTCTGTGGTCAACTAAGCTTTGACAAAGTAGTAAAGAATATCCAATAGAAAAAAGTCGCTTTAACAAATCCTGTTGGTAAAATTGGACACCCACATGCAGAATCAAACTAGACCACTTTGAGGGCACCTGGGTAGCTCACTTGTTAAGCATCTGTCTTTGGATCAGGTCATGATTCCAGGGTCCTGGAATCAAGTCCCATGTTGGGCTTTTAGCTCAGTGGGGATCTGCTACTCTCTCCCTCTGCCTCTCTTGTCCCACTTGTGCTTTTTATCTAGCTCTGCTCTCCCTCTCAAATAAATAAATACAATCTTAAAAAAAAAAAACTGGAGCAATTTCTTATACCATACACAAAAATAAATTCACAATGGATGAAAGGCCTAAATGTGAGAAAGGAATCTACCAAAATCCTACAGAAGAACACACGCAGCAATCTCTTTGACCTCAGTCACAACAACTTCTTGCTAAACACATCTTCAGAGGCAAGGAAAACAAAATTAAAAATGAACCACTGGGACTTCATCAGGATAAAAAGCTTTTGCACATTAAAGGAAAAGATCAATAAAGCTGAGAGACAACCTACAGAATGGGAGAAGATATTTGCAAATGACAGATAAGGGGCTAGCATCCAAAATCTATAGAAAACTTAGCACCCAAGAAACAAAAATATCCAGTCAAGAATTGGGCAGAGACATGAACAGACATTTCTCCAAAGAAGACATACAAATGGCTAACAGACACATGAAAAGATGTTCATCACTTATTACCGGGAAAAACAAATCAAAACCACAATGAGATCCTACCTCACACTGGCCAGAATGGCTAAAATTAACAATATAAGAAACAAGAGAGGTTGGTGAGGATGCATAGAAAGGGGAACCCTCTTACACCTTTGGTAGGAATGCAAACTGGAGTAGCCACTCTGGAAAACAGTATGGAGGTCGATCAATATGTTAAGAATAGAGCTACCCTATGACCCAGCAATTATACTACTAGTTATTTATCCAAATAGTGATTCAAAGGGACACATTCACCCCAATGTCTATAGCAGCAATGTGCACAATTGCCAAAATATGGAAAGAGCCCAAATGTACATGGACAAATGAATGGATAAAGAATATGTAGTATAGGGCACCTGGGTAGCTCAGTGGGTTAAGCTGCTGCCTTCCGCTCAGGTCATGATCTCAGGGTCCTGGGATCGAGTCCTGCATCAGGATCTCTGCTCAGCAGGGAGCCTGCTTCCCTCTCTCTCTCTGCCTGCCTCTCTGTCTACTTGTGATCTCTGTCAAATAAATAAATAAAATCTTAAAAAAAAAGAATATGTAGTATATATACACAATGGAATATTACTCATTCACCAAAAATAATGAAATCTTGCCATTTGCAATGACATGGATGGTTCTAGAGTATATTACACTAACTGAAATAAGTCAGTCAAAGAAAGACAAATACCACTTGGTTTCACTCATACATGGAATTTAAGAAACAAAATAAATGAACATCAGAAAAGGGAAGGAAAAATAAAATAAGATAAAAACAGAGAGGGAGGTAATCCTTTAGAGAGTCTTAACTTTAGGAAACAAAATGAAGCCTGCTGAAGGGAAGGTGGGTGTAGGATGGGGTAATTAGGTGATGGGCATTAATAAGGATGTTAATTTAATGAGCACTGGGTGTTATATGCAATTGGTGATTCACTAAATTTTACCCCTGAAACTAGCAATATACTATATGTTAATTAAATAGAATTTAAATTTAAAAACAGAAGCACAAATGACAATCTGGACTCTTAATTGGCATCTGAAGTGGGCAGTGGATAGGCTTTTAAAATTGATCTCTTCAACTGTGGGTTTTGGCGATATCTCTAGGTAGATAGTGTAAGAATCAACTTGAATTGTAGGACACCAAGCTAGTGTTGAAGAATTGCTTGATAGTATGTGGGAAACCCCTGACCATTGGAATTAGTGTCAGAACTATAATAATATAATAGAAAAACTAGCTGACCTTTGGTTTGGCAATAACTTTTTAGATTTAAAGAAAAAAAACTATGACTCATTAAAGGAAACACTAAGGTACAGTCTTCAGTTTTCTCACACATCTGTAGGCTATGGGGTTGCTCCCAAGGGAACTTAGGAAAGGCAACACTATCATTGTTCACTCCTTGGCCTCATTACAGCTTGACATGACTTCCCAGAAAGAAGCTAGTACACTCACCTGAATCCCCAGTTTTTCAAACTGTTGCCCAGGAAACACCTCCAGAACTCTTGGTGTAGAGGCCAATAGAGATTACAATTGTGGTCCCATAGAACTCTGAATTTTGGCATGCTCTGAAAGAAGTTGCCTAAAGATCTGGCTTTCAAGCAGCCTGAAACTAGGGGTTAAAATAAAATCCCTCCTTGGATCACATATCTCTCCTTGGGTATTGACATACCTTCAATATTGGGAACATATTAAGAATACATCAAGCAGTTTAAACAACTACAAAGGTTCAAGAGAAAAACCAAGAGTTAGGGTAAAGAAAAATGAGAAGAATCAACACCTAGACAAAGCCACTTCTTCAAGACTGAGAGAGTAGCTTATTTTGCTTAATATATAGAAATAAAAACAGACAAGCAAAATGAGGAAAAGAGAAATATATTCCAAATGAGAGAATAAGATAAAACCTCAGAAAAAGACCTTAATAATACAGAGATAAGGGATTTTCCTGATAAATAATTCAAAATAATGATTATAGTAATGGTCACCAAACTCAGAAGAATGGATGAACACAGAAAGAACTTCAAAAAATGAGATTGAAAAGAAAAAAAAAGTATATAAAACAGAAATCACAGAGTTGGATAATACAATAACAACTGAAAAATACACGAGAAGGGTCAAAAAGCAGACTAGATGCAGTAAAAGAACAAATCAATGAGCTGGAAGATAAAACAATGGAACCCACCCAGATACAGTAGCAAAAAGAAAAAAAATAATAAAATTAAAATGAAGATAACTTAAAGGACCTCTGAGACAAAATCAAGAAAAATAACTTTTGATTTATAGAAGTTCCAGAAGGGGAAGACAAAAAAACGTGCATAAAATGCATTTAAAGGGAAAAAAAGTGGCTAAAAACTTCCCTTGTGTAGCAAAGAAAACCAACATCCAGGTCCAGGAACTCCCAGAGAGTTCCAAACTGGAAAAACCCAAAGGAAAATACACCAAGACACATTATAATTAAAGTGTCAAAAATTAAAGATAAATAAAGAATCTTAAAGACAGCAAGAGAAAAACAAATTGTTGTGTACAAGGGAAACCCCATAAGGCTATCAGCAGATTTCTAAGCAAAACCTTTGCAAGCCAGAAAAAAAGTGGCAGGACATATTCAATGTGCTGAAAGAAGAACCAGAAATAAGAATACTTTACCTGCAATGTGAGCATACAGATTTGAAGGAGAGAGAAAAAGCTTTCCAAATAAGCAAAAGCTAAAGGAGTTCATCACTACTAAACTGAACTTGAAAGAAATATTAAAGGAACTTCTTAAAGCTAAAACTTCTTAATGGCTTTAATTAATAAAAATGAAAGTAAAAATCTCATCAGGAAAGGTAAATAGTCAAAGTAGAGCTTCAATCACTTATAAAGCAAGTAGGGACAAAAGACAAAAGAAGTAAACTTAATTAAAAGTATATTAATTAGTTAAGGGACACAAAGTTTTTTTTTTTAAAACCACAAAGTGACATAAAACGTGGGGAAGAGTAAAAGTAGAATTTTAAAATGCATTCACATTTAAGTTCCTATCTACTTAAAATAGACCACTGTACATATAAGATGATATACGTACACTTCACAGTGAATACAAAGTAGAAACTTAAAGTAAATAAAACGAAAAAGAAAAAGGAATCTAAATCCTTTTAAAGATTTTTAAATCTTTTAAATCTTTTTAAAGATTTTAAAAATTATTTTTAAAGAAAGCCATCAAACTACTTAGAAAGAAAGAGAAGAAGAAAGGAACAGAAAGAAGCTACAAAAAATAGCCAGAAAACAATTAACAAAATGTCAATAAGTACATATCTATGAATAATTATTTTAAATGTAAATGGACTAAATTTTTCAATCAAAAGTGACTGAATGAATTAAAAAACAAAGCACATCTATATATTGTCTACAAGAGTTTCACTTCAGAAATAAGGACACACACAGACTGAAAATTAAGGGATGGAAAAAGATATTCCAAGCAAATAAAAACAAAAATAAAGTTGGCATAGCTATACTGATATCACACAAAGTAGTTGTTAAAACATAGACTGAATTAAGAAAATAATGAGGATTACATAATGACAAAGGGGTCAGTTCTGCCAGAAGATGTAACATTTATAAATATCTTTGCACCCAAGATAGGAGCACCAAAATATATAAAGCAAATATCAACGGAACTAAAGGGATAAAATTACAGCAATACAAGAATATTAGGGGATTTTAACATTCCAATTGCACCAATGGATAGACCATACAGACAGAAAACCAATAAGGAATTATCATCCTTAAATGACATATTAGACCAATGAACTTAGTAGACATATACAAAATATTCCACCCAAAAGCAGCAGACTACACATTGTTCTTAAGTGCATATGGAGCATTCTCCAGGATTGACAATATTGGGCCACAAACCAGGTCTCAGTAACTTCAAGAAGACTACAACCATATCAAACATCTTTTCAAACTAGAATGGTATGATACTAGAAATCAATTATTAAAAGAAAACTGGAAAAACCACATATATGTGGAGATGGAACAGCATATTACTAAACAACCACTGGATCATAGAAAAAAAAATCAAAATAGAAAAAAAATACCTAGAGACAAATGGAAACCAAAATATGTCATACCGAAATATATGGGATGCTGCAGAAGTGTTTCTAAGAGAAAATGTCATAGTGTTATAGGGGTATTAAAAAAAGAGAGAGAGAGAAATCTCAAATAATTTAACTTTATACCTAAAGGAAACTAGTGAATCACTGAACACTATATAAAAAGCTAATGATGTACTATATGTTGGTTAATTGAATTTAAATTAAAAAAAGAAAAAAAAAGTAAAACCTAAAGTTATTAGAATGAAGAAAATAACAAAGATCAAAATGGAAATAAATAAATATAAAGAGGACAATAGAAAAGATTAATGAAACTAAAGACTTGTTCTTCCTAAAGATAAACAAAATTGAAAAGCCCTCAGCAAGTCTCACCAAGAAAAAGATAGGTCTTAAATAAATACAATCAGAAATGAAAGAGAAGTTACAACTGACACTAAAGATACAGAATATTATGAGACTAATATGAACAATTATATGTGGACAAATGAGACAACTTATAAGAAATGTATAAATATTAAAAAAAATGTGTTGAGCACTGGGTGTTATTTGTAAGTGATGAATCACTAATTTCTATTCCTGAAACCAATATTACATCATATGTTAGCTAACTAGAATTTAAATAAATTTTTGAAAAAAAAATAACCTTCCAAGACTGAATCATGAATAAAGTCTAAGTAGACTGATTACTAGTAAGGAGATTGAATTAGTAATCTAAAACCTCCCAAAAACAAAGGTTCAGGACCAACATCTTCACGGGTGAATCCTACGTTCAAATAAGATTTAATACCTATCCTCTAACTTTTCCAAAAATTGAACAGGAGGGAAAACTTCCAATCTAATTTCACCAGGTCAGCATTCCCTGATACCAAAAACAGACAAGAATACTGCAAAAAGACAATATCCCTGATGAACACAAATGTAAAAACACTCAAGAATATATTAGGAAACCAAATTCAATAATATATCAAAAATATCTGGGACACCTGGGTGGCTCAGTGGGTTAAAGCCACTGCCTTTGGCTCAGGGCAGGATCCTAGGGTCCTGGGATTGAGCCCCACATCAGGCTCTCTGCCTGCCTCTCTGCCTACTTGTGGTATCTATCAAATAAATAAATAAAATCTTGAAAAAATAAAAATAAAATAAAATATGTCACATCATAATCAGTGGATTTATTCTAAGCACGTAAGAATGATTCAATATCAACATATCAATGTGATATGCTACTCAAACAAAAGGAAAGATAAAAAATCATGTGATTATCTCAAAAGATGTATAAAAAGCATTTGACAAAATTCAATATTTTTTATGATAAAAACGCTCAACAAAGTGGGTATAGAGAGAATGTACTTCAACAAAATAAAGGGCATATATACCAAACCCATAGCTAACATCACACTCAATGGGGAAAAGCTAAAATCTTTTCTTCTAAGATCAGGAACAAAACAGATGGCTCACTATCTCCACTATTATTTAACATAGCATTGGGAGTAAAAATGACAGCAATTAGTCAAGAAAAAGAAATAAAATGCATACAAATTGGAAAGAAAGAAATAAAACTAACATTTAGCAGATGGCAAAATATTATATATAAAAAACCCTAAAGACTGCAACAAAAATCAGTTAGAGCCAATCAATAAATTCAGTAAAGTTGAAGAATAAAAAATTAATGTGCAAAAGTATGTTGTGTTTCTATATAATAATAATCAGAAATAGAAATCAAGAAAGCAATCTCTTTTACAATTACAATCAAAAAGAGTAAAATATCTAGGAATACATTTAACCAAAAAGGTAATAAAACAAGGAATTCTAAAATTTATATTGAAACACAAAAGATCCTGATAGCTAAACTATTTTGAAAATGAAAAACAAAGCCAGGGTTATCACACTTCCTGGTTTCAAACTATACTACAAAAATATAGTAATAATTATAGTGTGTTATTATCATAAAAAGATACACATTGGGGGGCATGGATGGCTCAGGTGGTTAAGCATTTGCCTTCAGCTCAGGACATGATCCCAGAGTCCTAGGTTTGAGACCCACAGTTTGCTCTCTGCTCAGTGGGAAGTCTGCTTCTCCTTCTCACTCTCCCTTTGTGCTCTCTCTCTCTCTCTCTTTCTCAAATAAATAAAAATAAAATCTAAAAGAAAAGATACATTGATCAATGGGACAGAATAGAGAACCTAAAAATAAACTCACATATATAGGATCAATTAATTTATAACAATAGAGGTAAGAATATACAGTGGGAAGTAAAATTGGGTAAAAACACTAAAAAAAAAGAAAAGAAAACTCTTAGGACATTTGTGATGAACACAGATGCAAAATTCCTTAATAAAATATTAGTAAATCAAATCCAACTATGCATTTAAAAAATCATTCATGACAACCAAGTAGGGTATATTCCAGGGATGCAAGATCAGTTCGATATTGACAAATCAAACAGTGTGATACATCACATTAATAAGAAGGATAAAAACCATATGATCATCTCAGAAGATACAGGAAAAAGCACTTGACAAAGCATGGCATCCATTCATGATAAAAACTCTCAACAAAGTAAATTTAGAGGAAATATACATCAACATAATAAAGGCCATATATTAAAAAACCCACAGCTAACATCATACTCAATGATGAAAAACTGAGAGATTTCTTCTAAGATCAGGAACCAGACAGGTATGTCTACTATCACCATTTTTATTCAGCATAGTATGGGAAGTCCTAACCACATTAATCAGACAAGAAAAGGAAATAAAAGGCATTGAAAATGGTAAGGAAGAAGTAAAACTTTCACTATTTGCAGGAGACATATATGTAGAAAATTCTAAAGACTCCACCAAAAAACTACTATAACTTATTAGTGAGTTCAGTAAAGTCACAGGATACAAAACTAATATATAGAAATCTGTTGCATTTCTATACACTAATGAAGTAATAAAGGAAACAATCACATTTATAATTGCACCAAAAATAATAAAATACCTAGGAATAAAAGGAGATAAAAGACCTGCACTCTGAAAACTATAACACACTGATGAAAGAAACTAGATCACACACACACACACACACACACACACACACACTCGATGCTCATGATTTGGAAGAACCAATATTGTTAAAATGTCTATACACCCAAAGCATTCCGCAGATTTAATGCAACCAACACTTTCCATAGAACTAAAATAAATAATCCTAAAATTTGTATAGAACCACAAAAGACCCTGAAATAGCCATAGCAATCTTGAGAATGAAGAACAAATGTGAAAGTTTCACAATCCCAATCTCCGGTTTCAATATATACTACAAAACTGTAGTAATTAAAATTGTATGGTAAAGGTACAGGATTGACACATAGATCAATAGAATAGAAAATCCAGAAATAAATGCACACTTATATGATCAATAACTCTACAACAATCAGACAAAGATATGCAATGGGAAAAATTCTCTTTGGGGCACCTGGGTGGCTCAGTGGGTTAAGCCTCTGCCTTTGGCTCAGGTCATGATCTCAGGGCCCTGGGATCAAGCCCCGCATTGGGCTCCCTGCTTGGCGGGGAGTCTGCTCCTCCCTCTCTCTCTGCTTGCCTACTTGTGATCTCTCTCTGCCAAATAAATAAATAATATCTTAAAAAAAGAAAGTCTCTTCAACAAATGATGCTGAGAAAACTGGACAGCTATATGCAAAAGAATGAAATTGAACCACTTTCTTACACAATACACAAAAATAAACTCAAAATGGATAAAATACCTAAATGTGAGACCAGAACCATAAAAATCCTAGAAGACAGCACAGACAGTAGTTTCTTTGATATTGGTCATAGCAACGTCTTTCTATATATATCCTGAGGCAAGAGAAACAAAAACAAAAATAAACTATTAGGACTACTTCAAAATTAAAAGATTCTGCACAGCAAAAGAAACAGCCAACAAAACTAAAAGACAGCCTACTGAAAGGGGAAGGAGATACTTGCAAATGGCATGCCCAATAAATGGTTAGTATCCAAAATATATAAAGAACTTAGAGAACTCAACAACAACAACACAAATAATCCAAATAAAAATGGGTAGAAGACATGAACATGCATTTCTCCAAAGACATATAATGTTCTGTATCTTGACTGTGGTAATGGGTTCACAGATATAAATATCTTTCAAAGTCCATCAAATTTCAAATTTTAAATAGATCACCTAAATTTAGATAAATCACCCCAATAATATTGATAGAAATTGAAATGCAGAAGCAGCATATATTCCAAATACAATGTAAATCTTTGATTTGTGTCCAAGGTGAATCCATTGGTAAAATTTATGTAGAATATGTATTAAGGGGCACTAAGAGACCTCCTTTGCGACAAAAAGCTCTCCTGCAGGCCTGCATTAGATTTCTGGCAAATCTATCCAAAGAACTTTTAAAAAGTATTGAGTAATGTGTAACCTAAAATTATCACCTCTAATGAAGAGTCACTGTTTTGGCTTCTTGTGCCATGGCAGTAGGCAGAACACAGAATATAAATTATCAACAGACAAATGAAGTAAGCCATCATCTTTCTGCAAGATCCCTTCTGAAATTCAAATACATTACTTGAAAAAAATGAATGTAATATATTTTTGTCACCTTGTAATTCTTATATCATGAACATAGAGATGCATCATAGGTACATTTCTGAAGCAGGATGAATATATAAGAATATCTCTGAAAGTATAAACATTCATAAGCATGCTCAGCAGTAAAAAGGCACTGAAAAAAGGTAACAGCAAAGAAAAGGAGGAACATCAAAGTCAAATAGAATCATTTACTTAGTTGCTAAAATTCCTGATTGAGGAAATATCATGGAATCATATTTACAAAAGATTTTACTGTGGGAAAATTGCCATCACTCATTTGAGATCTCAGAGTTCTTGTTGAAAGAGAAATTTCCTTATGCTATCTTGCTATTTCCTTCTGCTATTTTCCCTCCTTTGTTTTACATTTTAATTTATCATTCGTTGAATACTCACACCAGACACTATACTAGTCTATATAGAGTTTTTCATTCAATACTCACAAAAAAATACTGTCATTTTCCTCATTTCAAAATAAGAAAACAGAAGCACCATGAGATTTTGTAGCTTGCTCACATTCACAGCCTTTAGGGAACAAAATTGAGATTCAAATCTAGGTCTGGATGGTGCTAAACACCAGATGATGTTCATAAAATTATTTGAAAGGAGAGGTTACCTATTTATTTTTTCATACCCACCTCAATCTTCAGACTCTTGCAATCTGCTGTTTGCCCTCAGTGAACCTGTTTTCTAAAGTAAACAAGGACTGGTAACTAAATCTTAATGGCCTCCTATCCATCCTTTAAGGTCCACCTCAAGTGTCACCTCATCCGCAATGTCTTTCCTGTTATTTCTACCATTCCCTTCTTCAGTTTGGAAATAATATTTCCTTCTTCTACTTCCCCATACACATTACTATATGGTCGACCAGATTTTTTTCATTCATGTGTTTCTGCCTTTATTCACATACTAACATATTCACCATTTATTTATTGAGCACTTACATGTCATTTAGTATCCTAAGTAAGGGCGTTTCAGAGGTGATTAGGGCATAATCTTTTTTCTCCTAAAGGACATAGTCTAGTCAGGGGAATACATTGGTAAGTAATAATTATAATTCAGTGTGATGAGCTATAAAAAACTGGAACATTTTAGACATTTAAAATATATGTGTGGGTGACTAAATGCATTATTTTTGTTTTCAAAAAAAGAAAACACAGGAAAACCATATATGTGTGGGTGAGTTACTCAGATAGGCATGCTAATACTTACATTGTGGGCTCTAAAAGACTATGAGTAGGTTATTTTTAGCCGAACATTATACAATAAATACTTTAAAAACTTTTAGGCAAGTATAGACACACAATGGAAAGTTCAGATTTTTGGCTATGAGCAAATAACTTAGAAAATTCCATATATCTGCCCTTAGCCTCAAATCTATTTCCAAATCTACTCTCTGGCACATAGAAATATACCATCTCTTCTAGTTAGAGTACACACAGATATAGGCATTAATAAAATATTTGTAAGTGAATGTTATTTAGCTTTGAGAGAGGTATGATATCAATGTCATAAATTCTTTAGGTAGTTCTGATTTTAGTATATGTGCTGCCAAAGCGAGCACTCTTTAGGTAGTTCTGAATCAAAATAATTCAGGTTTTTTAGTATAGCTATCTTGCAGGATGAAACAGTTGATGATACACACTTTGGCTGATTTTGTGTAGAGTATATACTACTAAATATTGCAATTTTGTCCAATTTTTCATTTAATAATAAACTTTGAGAAAATTTAAGAACTGCTTGTTATTTAATAATATCTAAAATTTTCTATGTTCCTTAATCTGTAATCTGTAATTTCAGGTCCTGACTTCTGAAACTTAAGTTCTTAGATATCTAGACTTAGGTGATACAGTGAAAAATTGAATGCAGAGTCTTGAAAGATCTATCAAAAAAAGACGTTGAAATAAACAGTTATGGCTTGGCAGATAGGTATATCATCAACTTTTGCCTCTGTAATCTTGGCGTGAAGTAATATACTTAAAGTGTTGAACTACCAAATTCACTTCCCTCACTCTTTAGAAGTAGTATTTTTGTAGAAAATATCACATAACTAATGTTTATCAGACAATTATGTGCTCATCAAATGCCATATATTCATCAAATATCTGCCTTTGCGAAGTAAAACTGTGTCACTTTCATGGATAACTGACCATTTTAGACTTCACTTGACAGATTACAAAGTGTTTCATGCTTAACAGGCAAATAAATAGATAAATAAATAAATAAATAAATAAATAAAAAGACAGCAAGCTACATAGGCCTACAATGCACTTATCCTTTCAGTTTAAATAGCTTTAAACTTTCCTTTTTGAAGAAACAAATTTGTGAGCAAGAGGAAAAAGTGAGATAGAAAGACACATAACTGTACCATCTTAAAAATTCAATTTTCACACATTGATCTTCTCCTCAAAGATTTTATTCTAGGAATATTCTTGTTCAAATTTGAACAAAGATTCCATCAAGACAGACAATAGTTTTATAGAAATGATCTTTACTAGTTGAATTGATGTACCAAAGATGTTTAGCTCGTATACAAAAGAATTTTAATTTGCTTCACTTGAACTTCACCATAAACAAAAACAGAACTAAAATATTGAGACCTGGACTTCAGTTTAAATATTTAATTTATTTTAACATATGAATTTGTATAAAGGTAACATTCCTTACAACAAGAATATGGCTGAATGTGAGTAAAGTAAGAATATGAATATAAATATATAACTCTATATATACAAACATTTTGTTTTTGAGTCTGAATGTCTATATGGCTAACTAATGGTAGTAACAATGTCATTTCATTTGACATTATATATTACAGACATGATCCTTAGCAATCCATATCTCTCCTCTCCTTTCTTGTTCTCTTCGTCCATCCAATTTCATTCTACACTCAGTGACATCCATATACAGCTGTTTGCCTCTCACATATGATTACCAACCTTCATGAGGTTTTGCCAGAAGACCCAAGAAAAGCAAAGGACCTTATATTTAGCTAAATTAATGGCATTCCTACCATCAATCAAGAAAATTATGGCATAGGCAATGTGTTGGGATTTTCCAAAATGAAAAAAAGTAAGTGTACAATATTTTAGCTCTATACACAAGGCTGGACAGTGTTCATAAGTTGAATGGTATTAGCAATGATTACTGCAATTACAAAGCCTTTATCAACATCAGTCATAGTAACAAACCATCACAGTTGCTGCATCCACTACCTCTCCAGTGCCATCACCTAGTGAGTAGTTCCATTTGCTGTGGTTGCTGAAGCACAGAATTCATCAAATGACCAAGAAGCTGAGTCACAAACTTCAATTTTCTCTATATTTTTAAACCACATGCTCCCAAGTGTTCCTGACTGGTGACAGAGTTAGACATGTAGCTGTAAGATATCTATTCTGACTAAATACCTTAGAAGATCTTGAGAGCTAAATATTAAAAGGGTATTTACTGTTTATGAGTTTTAAACTGCCATCTATCGACCACAGTTAGACAACCATTTCAGGGAGAACTACTGGCAAGTTTTCAACATATTAAATATTTATTTATTTATTTATTTATTTGAGAAAGAGAGAGAGAATACGAGCAGGAGGGGCAGAAGGAGAGGGAGAGAGAATTTCAAGCAGACTCTATGTAAAATGGAGCCTAACACAGGGCTTGATTTCACAGCCCTGTGAAATTATGACCCGAGCTGAAAACAAGAGTCAGTTGCTTAACTGACTGTACCGCCCAGGTGCCCCAGTCATCAACATTTTAATACAGCATATATTTAGAGATGTAAATGTGTTCTTCTGTCAGAACAGTAAAGCCAAATTAATTTTGTTTACTGATTCATCACTTTGCAGTCAGATCCTAAGCCACAAAAAAATGCATTCCTATCATCACACAAGTGTAATAACAAAGGGAAAGAATTAATACTGCATTGGTTAAAAATACCATTTTGAATTTAGTCCTAGCTCTTCCCCTCTATAAGTTTGGGCAATCTATTTAATGTCTTTGAGCCTCATTTTTGTCATATTTTAAATGGGTACAATGGTGTTTATCTCATAGATACTTGGTAGGGATTAAATGATTTAATGCAGTATTATATCTGGTATGTACTTAGTACTCAAAAAATGTCAGCTAATATTAATGGTGATAGTGGTGGTGCTAATATATGTGGTGGTCTGCATATTCTTTGACATTCTTTTTTTTAAAGATTTTATTTATTTGAGAGAGAGAGAAAGAGAGATAGTGAGATAGAGCAAAAGCAGGGAGGAGAGTGAGAAGCAGGCTGCCTGGGCATCAATCCAAGGAACCCTGGAATATGACCTGAGCAGAAGGCAGATGCTTAACAAACTGAGCCACACAGGTGCCCTTATTCTTTGGCATTCTTCTCATCAAAGCATGGAACTAATCCTTCCTTGAATATGAGTAAGCATTAGTGACTCAATTTTTTTTTAATAGAATATGGTGGCAATGATGCTGTGTGATTTGTAAATTACAACATAAGAAGCAAATACATCTTTCTGGTGCATCCATTCTGTCATGCTCTCTCTCTCTTTCACTTTCTCTATCTCAATGCATATCTTTGAAACCTAGTCATCATGTCATGTAGGTATTCCAGTTGGCAACCCCATCGAAAGTACTGATCTAGGGGTAGAGACAGCTGGTGTGTTCGGGATTTTTCAAATTTTGAGGCTTGGATGGCTATGTATTTCCCCCTTAGGACTGCCTTTGCTGTATCCCATAGGTTTTGGACTGAAGTGTCTTTATTCTCATTGGTATCCATGAATTGTTTCAGTTCTTCTTTGATCTCCTGGTTGATCCAAGCATTCTTAAGCAATGTGGTCTTTAGCTTCCAGGTGTTTGAGTTCCTTCCAAACTTTTCCTTGTGATTGAGCTCCAGTTTCAAAGCATTGTGATCTGAGAATATGCAGGGAATAATTTCAGGCTTTTGGTATCGGTTGAGTCCTGATTTGTGACCCAGTATGTGGTCTATTCTTGAGAAGGTTCCATGTGCACTTGAGAAGAATGAGTATTCTGTTGTTTTAGGGTGGAATGTTATGTATATATCTATGAGGTCCATCTGGTCCAATGTGTCATTCAATTCTCTGGTTTCTTTATTGATTTTCTGCTTCAATGATCTATTTCTGAGAGAGGCATGTTAAGATATCCTACTATTAATGTATTCATATCAATATGACTCTTTACCTTGATTAACAGTTTGCTTATGTAATTGGCTGTTCCCATATTGGGGGTATAGATGTTTACAATTGTTAGATCATCTTGGTGGATAGTCCCTTTAATAATGATGTAGTGTCACTCTGTATCTCTGACTACAGTCTTTAGTTTAAAATCTAATTTGTCTGATATGAGAATTGCTACCCTGGCCTTCTTTTGAGGCCCATTGGCATGAAAGATGCTTCTCCATCTCTTCACTTTCAGTATGGGTGTATCTTTAGGTTCAAAATGGGTCTCTTATAGACAACATATGGATGGGTCCTTTCATTTTATCCAATCTGCAACCCTGTGCCAATTTATGGATGCATTTAGTCCATCCACATTGAGAGTGATTATGGATAGATACGTTTTTATTGACATCGTGTTACCTTTGAAGTCTTTCTGGATTTTTCCTTTTTTATAGAACCCCCCTTCATATTTCCTGCAGTGTCGGCTTGGTGGTTGCATAGTCTTTTAAGCCTTGCCGGTCTTGGAAACTCTTTATCTCTCCATCCATTTTGAATGTCAGTCTTGCTGGATAAAGTATTCTTGGCTGCATGTTCTTCTCATTTAGTGCCCTGAATATATCTTGCCAGCCCTTTCCGGCTTGCCAGGTCTCTGTGGACAGGTCTGACATTATTCTGATGGGCTTTCCTCTGTAAGTAAGGAGCCTCTTTGTCCTAGTGGCTTTCAAGAGATTATATCTACAATTATGATTCCTCAATTTGACTATCAGGTGCCTTGATGTTTTTTCTGGAATCTATAATCTTGTGTGGAGACCGTTCTGCCTCTAGTACATGAAGGCTCATTCCATTCACGAGATTGGAAAAATTTTCATAAAGAACTTGTTCCACTATATCTTCTATACTTCTTTCTTTCTCCTCCTTTTGAGGGATTCCAATTATTCTGATGTTGGAACATTTCATGGCATCATTTATTCACCTGATTCTGTTTTCGTGGCTTCAAAGCTGTTTGTTCCAGGCTTCCTCCTGACCCTTTCTCTCTATCTGTTAGTCTCTACACCTTAAAGAACTGGAGATTCAACAACAAATCAAACCAACTCCACACATAAGAAGGGAAATAATCAAGATTAGAGCTGAGATCAATGAGGTAGAAACCAGAGATACAGTAGAACGTGTCAATGAAACTAGAAGCTGGTTTTCTGAAAAAATCAATAAGATCAATAAGCCATTGGCCACACTAATCCAAAAGAAAAGAGAGAAAGTCCAAATTCATAAAATTATGAATGAAAAGGGAGAGTTCAAAACTAACACCAAGGAAGTAGAAACAATCATCAGAAGTTATTATCAACAGGTATATGCCAATAAGCTAAGCAACCTAGATGAAATTGATGCATTCCTGGAAAAATATAAACTCCCAAAATTGAACCAGGAAGAAATTTACAACCTGAATAGACTGATATCTATTAACGAGATAGAAGCAGTGATCAAATACCTCCCAAATAACAAGAGCCCAGGACCTGATGGATTCCCTGGGGGAATTCTACCAATCTTTCAAAGAAGAAATAACACCTAATCTCCTGAAGCTGTTTCAAAAAATTGAAGCAGAAGGAAAATTTCCAGACTTTTCTATGAATCCAGCATTACCTTGATCCCCAAACCAGGCAAAGACCCTACCTTAAAGGAGAATTTCAGACCAATATCACTGATGAATATGGATGCTAAGATTCTCAACAAGATCCCAGCAAACAGGATCCAACAGCACATTAACCAGATTATTCACCATGACCTGGTGGGATTCATTCCTGGACTACAAGGATGGTTCAACATTCACAAATCAATCAATGTGATAGAACAAATTAATAAGAGAAGTGAGAAGAACCACATGGTCCTCTCAATTGATGCAGAAAAAGCATTTGACAAAATCCAGCACCCATTCCTGATTAAAACACTTCAACATATAGGGATAGAGGGAACATTCCTGAACTTCATAAAATATATCTATGAAAGACCCACAGCAAACATCACCCTCAGTGGGAAAAAGCTTGCAGCCTTCCCATTGAGATCAGGAACACGACAAGGATGCCCATTCTCACCACTGTTGTTCAACATAGTATTAGAAGTCCTAGCAACAGCAATCAGACAACAAAGAGAAATAAAAGGTATCCAAATTGGCAATGAAGAAGTCAAACTCTTTCTCATCACAGATGACATGATTCTTTACATGGAAAACCCAAAAGACTTCACCCCCAAACTACTAGAACTCATACAGCAATTCAGCAAAGTGGCAGGATACAAAGTCAATGTACAGAAATCAGTGGCTTTCTTTTACACTAACAATGAAAATACAGAAAGGGAAATTAGAGAATCGATTCCATTTACTATAGCACCAAGAACCATAAGATACCTGGGAATAAACCTAACCAAAGAGGTAAAGGATCTGTACTCGAGGAACCACAGAACACTCATGGAAGAAATTGAAGAAGACACAAAAAGATGGAAGACCATTCCATGCTCTTGGATCAGAAGAATAAACATTGTTAAAATGTCTATACTGCCTAGAGCAATCTATACTTTTAATACCATTCCGATCAAAATTCCACTGCTATTTTTCAAAGAGCTGGAGCAAAGAATCCAAAAATTTCTATGGAATCAGTAGAGACCCTGAATCGCTAAGGAAATGTTGAAAAACAAAAATAAAACTGGGGCATCACATTACCTGATTTCAAGCTTTACTACAAAGCTGTGATCACCAAGACAGCATGGTACTGGCATAAAAACAGACACATAGGCCAGTGGAACAGAGTAGAGAGCCCAGATATGGACCCTCAATTCTATGGGCAAATACTCTTTGACAAAACAGGAAAAAATATACAGTGGAAAAAAGACAGTCTCTTCAATAAATGGTGCTGGGAAAACAGGACAGCTATATGTAGAAGAATGAAACTCGACCATTCTTTTACACCGTACACAAAAACAAACTCAAAATGGATAAAAGATCTCAGCATGAGATAGGAATCCATCAGAATCATAGAGGAGAATATAGGCAGTAACCTCTTCGATATCAGGCACAGCAACTTCTTTCAAGATATGTCTCCAAAGGCAAAGGAAACAAAAGTGAAAATGAACTTTTGGGAC
>NW_022631071.1:6659161-6840371 GCF_010015895.1 Lontra canadensis | reverse complement strand
TCCAGGATCTATAAAGAACTCCTCAAACTCAACACACACAAAACAGACAATCATATCAAAAACTGGGCAGAAGATATGAACAGGCACTTCTCCAATGAAGACATACAAATGGCTATCAGACACATGAAAAAAATGTTCATCATCACTAGCCATCAGGGAGATTCAAATTAAAATGACATTGAGATACCACCTTACACCAGTTAGAATGGTCAAAATTAGCAAGAAAGGAAACAACAGGTGTTGGAGGGGATGTGGAGAAAGGGGAACCCTCTTACACTGTTGGTGAGAATGCAAGTTGGTGCAGCCTCTTTGGAGAACAGTGTGGAGATTCCTCAAGAAATTAAAAATAGAGCTTCCCTATGACCCTGCAATTGCACTACTGGGTATTTACCCCAAAGATACAGATGTAGTGAAAACAAGGGCCATCTGTACCCCAATGTTTATAGCAGCAATGGCCATGGTCGCCAAACTGTGGAAAGAACCAAGATGCCCTTCAACGGACAAATGGATAAGGAAGATGTGGTCCATATACACTATGGAGTATTATGCTTCCATCAGAAAGGATGAATACCCAACTTTTGTAGCAATATGGACGGGACTGGAAGAGATTATGCTGAGTGAAATAAGTCAAGCAGAGAGTGTCAACTATCATATGGTTTCACTTATTTGCGGAGCATAACAAATAGCATGGAGGACAAGGGGAGATGGAGAGGAGAAGGGAGTTGAGGGAAATTGGAAGGGGAGGTGAACCATGAGAGACTATGGACTCTGAAAAACAATCTGAGCGTTTTGAAGGGGCGGGGGGTGGGAGGTTGGGGGAACCAGGTGGTTGGCATTGGAGAGGCCACGGATTGCATGGAGCACTGGGTGTGGTGCAAAAACAATGAATACTGTTAAGCTGAAAATAAATTAAAAATAAATATAAAAAAGTACTGACCTACATCCAGTGTCATCTATCTAACAAGTTAGTGAACCTTCAGATAATTCCAGCCTTCATCCTTTAAACCTCTCCAGGCTAATACCAAGTACAACAGAGATGAGCAATTCTCACCAAGCCCTGACCAAATCATGGATTCATGAGCAAATGAATATTGTTGTTGCTGTTGTTTTTAAGCCACTATGTTTGGGAACTGCCTATTATATTGCAACAGAGAAATGGAACATCATCTAAATGATATATGGATTAGTCACCAAAATCTGACAGAAATATCACTTTCATTGCAGGTTAGCAATAAACCCACCATCACCACAACAACAAATGTTTCTCCAGAAATGTACAGGTTACAAAGTGGTTTATTAAACATTATCTCACTTGATGTCTATAACAACTCTAAAAGTCAGATATGTTCACTAGCCCATTTTATAGAATAGACAATCAAGATTCAGAGCAATTAGCTAATTTGTATGAAGTAACTAACAAGTGATGGAGTCAAATTTGGACCCTACATATTGATCTTTAGCCTATGTGACAATACATAGGATTTCCTTAGGTTTTATTTCTTCCTTAGGACTGGTTGGTGTCATATCTGGTGGTTACTTCTATGAGACATCCTTAAATTTTGTTCCCAAAACACTTATTGACACTTTGGAATTTGTTTTACATACAGGAAATGAATATTTTCCAACAGTAAATAATCGTATAAAAGAGGAAGCTAGGAATATGTGACACTATATGAAGGCCAAAGTTAGAAAAAATGACAATGGTGCAACACCAACAGCAAATATCATCCTTGATGAATCATTCAAGAACTAGCAATAATAGTACAATTTTATGGTTGAAATGTCTGTCAGGCATGAGTAGATTTTCTTGGAGAAGATTTTAGGTCAAAGGATGAGATGCTAAGGATGCCTGGGTGGCTCAGTTGGTTAAGCATCTGGCTTCAGCTCAGGTCATGATCCCAGGGTCCTGGGATTGAGTCCTGCATTGGGTTCCCTGCTTAGCGGGGAGTCTGCTTCCCCCTCTGCCTGCTTCTCCTTCTACCTGCCACACCCCCTGCTTGTGTTCTGTCTCCCTGACAAATGGATAAATAAAATCTTTTAAAAAATATGAGATTCTAGAAAAAGGTGTGTTTGTTTTGTTTTGTTTTGTTTTGTTTGTTTGTTTGTTTAACAATGGGAATAGTGTGGAATTAACCATTCTGAACTCAACAATGGAAAATAAATGGACATATATGGAAACAAACTGTTATTATAAGGTTAGGGTAGTAAATAAAATAATGATTTGAGAAACAATAGGCAGTGGGAAAGACATAGAAAGAAAAGATCAGAAGTTTTTCTAAAAATCTATTAGTATAGTGAACACATACATAGCAGCTTGATATTTTTGAATTATGAAATACTGTTTGTCTTCTTTGCCTCTCCCTCCTCCCACCAGTTTTTCAAACATGGGCCAATTTTTACCCAATTTAAAAAATAACAGTTAATAAAAATAGATAAGGGTTTTTTAACACAAACTATGGACCAGGCACTTCCCTGAGGACTTAACAGGCATTATTTTATTTATTTAACTCACATAATAACCCTCTGACAGAAGTAGATCTATTGTCTTCCTTTTATAGCTAAAAAAACTGGGGCCCAAAAAGGTTAGAATGTTGCACAAGGTCAAACACATTGGTACTTGGTGGAGGTGGTATTGAAACCCAATAGTCTGTCTCTAAAAGTTATCCTCTTAATCTTTATACTGCATTAGTATAAAGTATGCATCCTTGTGTTAGTATCATTAGAGGGCATTATGAAAGAAAAAGATTCTTTAATTTTCCTTTCTAGATGACATTTTATGCAAATAATATCAGAAATTATTTAGATCCATTTTCAATGTAAGCTCAGATTAATTCCATGCCATTTTCTCTGTACTTTGCCTATCATATAATCTCAGACTCTTGGTGCTTGAAAAAAATACAATTTTATGATTATAAGTACATGATAGCTATAATCAAGAGTATTAATTTACAGTATTTTTCATTGTGCAATTAGCAATCTTTTTACTTGTGAAAAGTTTTTTTTTTAATGTCTCTACTGTTTGGATACATAAATATGTAAATGACAAGCAAGAGGCAAACCCAGAAATATAGGTCCACATATTTCCTTTGGATAAATGTTATATTTTGTCCACTGAAAGCTACATGACTTTGTGCTGTCAGTACAATACAAAGAGTTATTCTTCTTTTGTATTTTTCTCAATGTGTTATCAAGAATAAGAATGTTTATAAAGCAAAGATTTACAGAGCTCATAGTCATCCATATTTCAGCTTGTATGTCAACTAGACATATTGTTATCACTCTAGTGTTTATATAGTTGATAGCTGTAGTCAGATAATAATGGAAAAGTAATAGTGCTGGCAGGTATAAGATCAAGGCAGCAAGACATATCTCTCTAAAGGGTAAGAATTGCCCCTGTGGAGAATTTAAAATATTAGACCAAACACAAAGTTTTATTAGTTTGCCAACCCAGCCAACACCATATAGCAGAGTGGCTTCACAGAAACAACCCAGACAATGGTCTCATATTTTGAACGTCCTAAAAACCACACCCCACCTCCACTGTTATGGGGCTAACTAGGATGATTTAAGGCAAAAAGGACAGTCCCCTTACACTTTGTGGCATACTACTGCCACTTGGCTCTACCTCAACAATTATCATGAATAGGTGAGGGAGTACAGTGTGACACAGTTATACTTCTGAACTTGAGAAACAGGCTTCTTGCACATTATGGTGATACAGGGAAGGGACAAGAGTGAGGAAGGCAGGCACAGTTGACTTCTGAGTTTTCTCTCCACTACCTTATATTGACTATAAAAAGTTCCTTTGCCAAGGAATAATAAAGATCACCTTGAAAAGAATGGAGTTAGGGATCCTGAGGGGCTCAGTAAGGTATGCATTTGCCATCAGCTCAGGTCATGATGCCAGGATCCTGGGATCAAGTCTCACATCAGGCTCCTTGTCCAGTGGGGAACCTGCTTCTCCCTATGCCTGTTCTGCCTGTTTCTCCCCCTGCTTGTGCTCTGTCACTCTACTTCTTTCTGACAAATAAATAAAATCTTAGAAGAAGAAGAAGAAGAAGAAGAAGAAGAAGAAGAAGAAGAAGAAGAAGAAGAAGAAAAGAATGGCATTCAAGCTCCACTCCTAGATATTCAGCAGTCTCTTGGTTAACTGTGCTGAGATTTTTCTGGTTGTTCTTAGTACGTCCAATATTTTTTTCCTCCATTAAAACATAGAAAAGGTGTATCTTTTCTTCTTTCCAAGCCCATACAATTAAGAATTTCACTCCTCTCTGACAGGATAGATTAGAATTCAGCAAGCAAATGACTGCTTATTCTTTGCCAAAGATAATAATACCACAGAAGAAAGCAAGATGGCAGAGGAGTAGGGTACTCCATTTCAACTGGTCCACTGAATTTAGCTGGATACATAACAAACTATTTTGAACACACATGAAATCATCCTAAAATATAAGAATATATATCTAGATCTCTACAAGCAGAAAGGTGACCCCTTTTTACAATGTAGGATGTGTGAAGTCAGGAATCTGTAGAGAGACAGAAAGTTAAACAGAAGGGGGAGGGAGCCTCCATAAGCTGGCTACTGGAAAGTGCTATAACATCAGAATACAAAATCAGAACCCTTAGAAATCTACTCTAGTAAGAGACACCCTTCTCTCAAAAGGGTTCTGGAAAAGAAAAGGCAGAATTCTAGGGAGGGCACATTGGTCTCGAGATATGAGGAACCACAGAGCAAAAGGGGGTGCCTGAGGTAGTAGAGTGCCCAAGCAGTAGAGCCAGGAAGCAAGTTATGGTCAACAAGTCCAAGAAGCTTCTCTCAGTTCACATCATAATAAACTGTGATCTGGACCAGTTCGTAATAGCCCTTCGCTTGAGCACCCTGAAAAAAATCTGGAACCTGCACCTGAACCGGGCAAAAACTCACAGGATGATAGCAGCCTGGAAAGGATATTAGAGCTGCAGGCAGACATGATACAGGAGTTTTGGGTATACATGCGAGCCCACACCCATTCACAGTTTTAAAATCACAAAAGGCAGTGGCACTCCCAGGTCCCTGAGACTGCCCCTGAGAGAGTTGTTGTGGGCGTGCCTCATGAGAGGCTGCAGTTTTCAGTGGTGCATAAAGAAATGGGGACGGTTTGTCCCAGAGGGTTTATTAAAGAGAGCAGACTGCAATTTTTTCTGCTCTGGGCCAAAGGTTTGGGTGTGGACATTTTTGCCCTAATCCTCTAAAGAGGCTTGGAAAGCCCCTGAGGAAAATAAGCCACACAGAGGACTGGGCACCTCCACCTAGGCAGGGTTACCTGAGAAAGAGCATGGCAAGCCCCCTCCCACAGAGGACAGGCTGGATCTCATAAGACTGTAAAACCCAATGCCAGAGGGGTGCCTGGCTAGCTCAGTTGGTTAAGTGTCTGCCTTTGCTTCAGGTTATGATCCCAGGGTCCTGGGATCGAGCCCCATATCAGGCTTCTTGCTCAGAAGGGAGCCTGCTTCTCCCTCCCTTTCTGCCTACTACTCTGCATTCTTGTGCTCTCTATCTCTCTATCAAATAAGTCTTAAAACAAGCAACCAATGCCAGAGAATTTAGTATACTGAGTTCCAGGTTTGGCTTCACAACTTATTTATTTTTCAGATACAATTCTCCTTTTTTTTTTCTTTTTCATATGCTTTTCCTCTTTTTTTTTTCTTATTACCTATTCCTCATTTCAACTAGATGTGTACTATATCAACTAATATTTCATAGACACTTTTAAATGTATACTTTTTCACACCCGTATTTTTATCAATGTATGGTTTATTTTAGTCCTTTTACCACTCTGTGCAATTTTACCTTCATATATATACAAGTTTTATTTTCCTTGTAATTTTTGGACATAGTGGTCTCTAAAACAGATGCCAAAATGCACCCAGGCACAACTAGACACCCTGCTTTTCCACACTGAGAAATTATAGCTCCCTTTCCCTTCCCTCTTTTTTAAAAATTTTTAATTTTTAAAATTTTATTCTTGTGTTTCAATTTGGCTTTGTTTTTCTGTGGCATCTTCTGACCACTCTGGAATTTGCTATGGTGCATCTTGCTTGGGTCATGGTTGATATTTTGGACTCTAGTCATTCACTCAACCATCCCTTGACAGGATGACTAGGAGGAAGAAATCTCAACAAAGAAAGGAAAGAGAGACAACATCTTCTGCAACAGAACTAATGTATATGGATAGAAGTAAGATTTCAGAGGCAGAATTCAGGATAGCAATCGTAAAGTCAATAGCTAGGCTTGAAAAAAGCATTAGTGACAATATAGAATCTCTAAGAACAGAAATGAGATACAATCAGGCCAAACTAAAAAAAAAAAAAATGCGATGAATGAGTTGCAGTCTAAACTGGATACTCTAGCAGCCAGGGTAAATGAAGCAGAAGAGAGAATCAGTGATCTATAAGATAAGCTAATCAAAGGAAGGCAGTTGAGGACAACAGAGATAGACTGCTAGTAATACATGGCAAAAGGATTAGGGGAGATTAATGATGCCATGAAATGTTCCAATGTCAGAATTATTGGGATCCTTGAGGGGGCTGGAGAGAGAAAGAGTGCTAGAAGATATAGTTGAGCAAATCATACCTGAGAACTTTCTTAATCTGGGGAAGGAAACAAGCATTCATGTCCACGAGGCAGAGAAGATCCCTTGCAAAATCAATAAAAATAGATCAACACCCCAATATATAATAGTGAAGCTAGCAAATCTTACAGCCAAAGAAACTATCTTCAGAGTGTCCAGGGAGAGGTGGTTCCTTATGTATGGAGGAAGGAAGATTAGAATAATGTCAGACCTGTCCAGAGAAACCTGGCAAGCCAGAAAGGACTGGCAGGACATATTCAGGGTACTAAATGAAAACAATATGCAGCCAAGAATACTTTATCCAGCAATAATGTCATTCAGAACAGATGGAGAGATAACTTTCAGGACAGGCATAAACTAAAAGAATATGTGACCACCAAGCCAGCGCTGCAAGAAATATTAAGGGGGATTCTGTAAGTGAAGAGACACCCCAAAGGTCACATAGACCAGAAAGAAACAAGGAAAATCTACAGAAACAGGGACTTTACAGGCAATAAAATGGCACTAAATTTGTATCTTTCAATAGTTACTCTGAATGTAGATGGACTGAAGGCTCCCATAAAAGACACAGAGTTTCAGATTGGATAAAACACAGGATCCATCCATATGCAGTCTGCAAGAGACTCATTTTGAACTTAAAGACACCTCCGGACTGAAAGTGAGGGGATGAAGAACGATTTACTATGCCAATGGACCTCTAAAGAAAGTTGGGGTAGCAATCCGCATATTAGGCAAATTAGACTTTAAAACAAAGTCTATAATAAGAGATGTAGAGAGACACTATATCATACTTAAAGGGTCTATTCAACAAAAAAGATCTAACAATTGTAAATATCTATGTCCCCAACATGGGAGAAGCCAATTATATAAACCAATTAACAAGCAAAATAAAGAAACATATTGATAATAATATAGGAATAGTAGGAGACTTCAATACTCCACTCACAGCAATGGACAGATCATCTAAGTAGAAGATGAACAAAGAAACTAGAGTTTTGGCAAACCATAAGAGACTCTTAATCTCATGAAACAAACTGAGGTTTGCTGGGGTTGGGGGTAGGAATAGGGTGGCTGGGTTATGGATATTGGGGAGGGTATGTGTTGTGGTGTGTGCTGTGAAATGCATAAGCCTGATGATTCACAGAACTGTACCCTTGGGACAAATAACACATCATATGTTAATTTTTAAAAAAAGAAAGAAACAAGAGCTTTGAATGACACATTGGATCAAATGGACTTCATATATATATATATATATATATATATATACTTCATATATATATATATATATATATATATATATATAGCATTCCATCTTAAAACAACAGAATATTCATTTTTCCCCAGTGCATATGGAAATTTCTCCAGAATAGACCACACACTGGGTCACAAATCAGGTCTCAACTGATACCAAAAGATTGAGATTATTCCCTGCATATTCTCAGCCTACAATGCTTTTTTTTAAAGATTTTATTTATTTATTTATTTGACAGACAGAGATCACAATTAGGCAGAGAGGCAGGCAGGCTCCCTGTTGAGCAGAGAGCCTGATGTGGGGCTCGATCCCAGGACCCTGGGATCATGACCTGAGCCGAAGGCAGAGGCTTTAACCCACTGAGCCACCCAGGTTCCCCTCAGCCCACAATGCTTTGAAACTGTAACTCAACCACAAGAAGAAGCTTAGAAGGAACTCAAACAATTTGAAATTAAAGAGCACCCTGCTAGAGAATGATTGTGTCAACCAGGAAATTAAAGTAGAAATTAAACAATTCATTGAAACTAAAGAGAATGAAAACACATTGGTTCAAAACCTATGGGATACTGCAAAGGTGGTCCTGAGAGGGAAATACATAGCCATCCAAGACTCTCTCAAAAAATTAGAAAAGTCCAAAATGCACAAGCTAACCTTTTACCTAAAGGTCCTGGAGAAAGAACAACAAATAAAGCCTAAACAAAGCAGGAGAAGAGAAATAATAAAGATTAGAGCAGAAACTAATGAAATAGAAACCTGAAAAAAGTAGAACAGATCAACAAAACTAGAAGCTTGGTCTTTGAAAGAATTAATAAGATTGATAAGCCTCTAGCCAGACTTATCCAAAAGAAAAAAGAAAGGACCCAAATTAATAAAGTCATGAAAGATTGAGGTGAGATCACCAACAACAGTAAGGAAATGCAAGCAATTTTAAAAACCTGTTATGGGCAACTATATGCCAACAAATTGGGCAACTTGGAAGATATGGATGCATTCCTAGAAACACATAAACTTCCAAAACTGAAACAGGAAGAAAAGAAAACCTGAACAGATCTATAACCACAATGAAATTGAAGGAATAATCACAATTCTCCCATTAAACAAGAGTCCAGGGTCAGATGTCTTCCCAAGGGAATTCTACCAAACATTAAGGAAGTACAAATACCTATTCCACTGAAGATGTTTCTAAAAATAGCAATGGAAGGTAAACTTCCACACTCTTACTATGAGGCCAGCATTACCTTGATCCCAAAACCAGACAAAGATCTCACTGAAAAAGAAAATTACAGACCAATATCCCGATTGGAACACTGATTCCAAAATCTTCACTAAGAAATTGGCCAATAAAATTCAACAGTACATTAAAAGGATTATTCATCATAAGAAGTGGGATTTATTCCTGGACTGCAAGGATGGTTCAACATTCACAAATCAATCAACATGATGCATAACATTAATGACACAAAAGAGAAGAATGACATGATCCTCTCAATATATCCTGAAAAAGCAATTGACAAAATACAGCATGCTTTTTTTTTTAAAGATTTTATTTATCCATCTGACAAGGAGAGATCACAAGTAGACGGAGAAGCAGGCAGAGAGAGAGAGAGAGAGGCAGGCTCCCCGCTGAGCAGAGAGCCCCATGAGGGGCTCGATCCCAGCACCCTGAGATCAAGACCTGAGCTGAAGGCAGAGGCCTAACCACTGAGCCACCCAGGCGCCCCACAGCATGCTTTTTTGATTAAAACTCTTCACAGTGTAGGGAAAGAAGGAACATAGCTCAATATCACAAAAGCTTCTTACAAAAAGCCCACAGAGAATATTATTCTCAATGCAGAAAAACTGAGAGATTGTCCCCTAATGTCAGGAACACAACAGGGATATCCATTCTTACCACTTTGGTCAACGTGGTACTAGAAGTCCTAGCCTCAGCAATAAGACAACGAAAATAAATAAAAGCCATTCAAATGGTCAAAGAAGAATTTGAGCTTCCTCTCTTCACAGATTCCATGATAACTTGTGTGGAGAAACCCAAAATTCTCTACTCCCAAATTCCTCATACTGGAATTCAGCAAAGTGTTGGATATAAAATCAATGCACAGAAATCAGTTGCATTTCTATACACTAACAATGAGACAGAAGAAAAATATAATAAGGAATTGATCCCATTTATAATTGCACCGAAAACCATAAAATACCTAGGAATAAGCCTGACCAAAGAAATAAAAGACCTATACCCTAGAAACTACAGAACACTTATGAAAGAAATTGAGGAAGACAGAACAAGATGGAAAAACATCCCATGCTCATGGATTGGAAGAATAAACATTGTTAAAATGTCTATGCTGCCCAGAGCAATTTTTACTTTCAATGCAATAAATACCATTTATCAAAATACCATTGACATTTTTCACAAACCTGGAATAAACAATCCTAAAATTTGTATGGAACCAGAAAAGACCCAGAATCACCAGAGGAATGTTGAAAAAGAAAAGAAAACTGGGGCCATCACAGTGCCTTACTTCAAGCTATGTTACAAAGCTGTGATCATCAAGACAGCAAAAACAGATACATAGATCTGTGGAACAGAATAGAGACTCCAGAAATGGACCCTCAACTCTATAGTCAATTAATCATTGACAAAACAGGAAAAAATATCCAATGGAAAACAAAACAAACAAACAAAGCAAACAAACAAACAAGCAAACAAACAAACAAAAACAGTCCTTTCAATAAATGGTGCTGGGATAGACAGCCACATGAAAAAGAATGAAACTGGACCATTCTTTTATACCATACACAAAAAATACTCCAAATGGATGAAAGACCTAAATGTGAGACAGGAATCCATAAAAATCCTAGATGAGAACACAGGCAGTAACTTCTTCAACCTTGGCCACAGCAACTTTTTTCAAGACACATCTGTAAAGGCAAGGAAACAAAAGCAAAAATGAACTCTTGGGACTTCACTGGGATAAAAATCTTCTGCACAGCAAAGGAAACAGTCAAGAAAAATAAAAGGCAACCTACAGAATTGGAGAAGATATTTGCAAATGTCATTACAGATAAAGGGCTGATATCCAAAATCTACAAAGAACGTCTGAAAATCAACACCCAAAAAATAATAATAATAATAATCCAGTCAAAAAAATGGACAGAAGACATGAACAGACATTTCTCCAAAGAAGACATACAAATTTCTAACAGACACATGAAAAAATGTTCAACATCACTTGCCATCAGGGAAATACAAATCAAAACTGCAATAAGATACCACCTTACACCCATTAGAATGGCGAAAATTAATAAGACAGGAAACAAGTTTTGGTGAGGATATGGAGAAAGGGGAACCTTCTTACATTGTTGGTGGGAACACAGCTGGTATAGTCACTCTGGAAAACCATATGGAAATTCCTTAAGATGTTAAAAATATAGCTACCACATGAATCAGCAATTAAACTAGTAGGTGTTTACCCCAATTATATAGATGCAAATAAAAAAAAGATAACGAAGATGTGGTATGTATATGTGTGTATGTATATGTATATACACACACACACACACACACACACACACACACAGTGGAATATTACTCAGCTATCCAAAAGGATGAACACCTACCATTTGCATCAACATGGATGGAAGGAGAGGGGATTATGCTAAGTGAAATAAGTCAGGCAGAGATGGATAATTATCATATGGTTTCTCTCATATGTGGAATATAAGAAATAGCACAGAGAACCATAAGGAGGAAAGGGTTGGAAGGGAGGGAAAGATGGTAAGGAAGGGAGGGAAGGTTGGGAAGGAGGGAAAACTGAATGGGAAGAAATCAGAGAGGGATATGAATAAACCACGAGAGACTCTGAATGCCAGGAAACAAATTCAGGGTTACAGAAGGCAGGGGTTTGGGAGTATGGAGTAACCATATGATAGGTATTAGGGAGGGCATGTGCTGTGGTGAGCACTGGGTGTTATATGCAACTAATGAATTGCTGAACACTACATTAGAAACTAATGATGTAGTATACGTTGGCTATCTGAACATAGTAAAAAAAATATAATATAAGAAAATAATAAGATAAAATGAAACAAAGAAGATTGCAATAGCAAAAAGAAAGCTTCCTGTAGCATCATAAAGATAATGTAGTTTAGGAAAAGGAGTATAAACAGCAATCACCTGTAATAGAATAAAATTATTAATATGCATCTTAGCATTATTACTGTTAGATTATATGCATGTCACTTATTTTCTATGTTTATTAATAGAAACTAAATATTAATCCCCAAAGCATGATTTTTTCCATAGACTCTTCTCTAGCTACAAATAATAAATGCTATAGCATATGTATAGCTCTTTTTCTACTGTATTTTCAATCTCCTTTACAATACCGTCAAAGTCATTATATTTAAAAAATGATCAGTAACGTGGCAGGATACAAAGTTAATGTACAGAAATCAGTGGCTTTCTTATACACTAACAATGAAAATACAGAAAGGGAAATTAGAGAATCGATTCCATTTACTATAGCACCAAGAACCATAAGATACCTGGGAATAAACCTAACCAAAGAGGTAAAGGATCTGTACTCGATGAACTACAGAGCACTCATGAAAGAAACTGAAGAAGACACAAAAAGATGGAAGACCATTCCATGCTCTTGGATCGGAAGAATAAATATTGTTAAAATGTCTATACTGCCTAGAGCAATCTATACTTTTAATGCCATTCCTATCAAAATCCCACCAGTATTTTTCAAAGAGCTGCAGCAAAGAATCCTAAAATTTGTATGGAATCAGAAGAGACCCCGAATCGCTAAGGAAATGTTGAAAAACAAAAATAAAACTGGGGCATCACATTACCTGATTTCAAGCTTTACTACAAAGCTGTGATCACCAAGACAGCATGGTATTGGCATAAAAACAGACACATAGACCAGTGGAACAGAGTAGAGAGCCCAGATATGGACCCTCAACTCTATGGTCAAATAATCTTTGACAAAACAGGAAAAAATATACAGTGGAAAAAAGACAGTCTCTTCAATAAATGGTGCTGGGAAAACTGGACAACTAGTGTAGAAGAATGAAACTCGACCATTCTCTTACACCGTACACAAAAACAAACTCAAAATGGATAAAAGACCTCAACGTGAGACAAGAATCCATCAGAATCCTAGAGGAGAACATAGGCAGTAACCTCTTTGATATCAGGCACAGCAACTTCTTTCAAGATATGTCTCCAAAGGCAAAGGAAACAAAAGCGAAAATGAACTTCTGGGATTTCATCAAAATCAAAAGCTTCTGCACAGCAAAGGAAAACGGTCAACAAAACAAAGAGGCAACCCACGGAATGGGAGAAGATATTTGCAAATGACAGTACAGACAAAAGGCTGATATCCAGGATCTATAAAGAACTCCTCAAACTCAACACACACAAAACAGATAATCATGTCAAAAACTGGGCAGAAGATATGAACAGACACTTCTCCAGTGAAGACATACAAATGGCTATCAGACACATGAAAAAAATGTTCATCATCACTAGCCATCAGGGAGATTGAAATTAAAGCCACATTGAGATATCACCTTACTCTAGTTAGAATGGCCAAAATTAGCAAGACAGGAAACAACATGTGTTGGAGGGGATGTGGAGAAAGGGGAACCCTCTTACACTGTTGGTGGGAACGCAAGTTGGTGCAGCCACTTTGGAGAACAGTGTGGAGATTCCTCAAGAAATTAAAAATAGAGCTTCCCTATGACCCTGCAATGGCACTACTGGGTATTTACCCCAAAGATACAGATGTAGTGAAAAGAAGGGCCATCTGTACCCAGTGTTTATAGCAGCAATGGCCACGGTCGCCAAACTGTGGAAAGAACCAAGATGCCCTTCAACGGACAAATGGATAAGGAAGATGTGGTCCATATACACTATGGAGTATTATGCCTCCATCAGAAAGGATGAATACCCAACTTTTGTAGCAACATGGACGAGACTGGAAGAGATTATGCTGAGTGAAATAAGTCAAGTAGAGAGAGTCAATTATCATATGGTTTCACTTATTTGTGGAGCATAACAAATAGCATGGAGGACAAGGGGAGTTAGAGAGGAGAAGGGAGTTTGGGGAAATTGGAAGGGGAGGTGAACCATGAGAGACTATGGACTCTGAAAAACAATCTGAGGGTTTTGAAGGGGCGCGGGGTGGGAGGTTGGGGGAACCAGGTGGTGGGTATTAGAGAGGCCACGGATTGCATGGAGCATTGGGTTTGGTGCAAAAACAAGGAATACTGTTATGCTGAAAATAAAATTAAATAAATAAATAAATAAATAAATAAAATGTTTTTCCTTTTAATAAAGTAAACTCTATGCTATATTTTTTCTTTTAGTCCCAACCAAGATCCAGCCTTTTATAATTCTCAAATATTATCTGTATCACTGCATCTGGTGGTTACATTCTATTAATTCCTTTCTTTTTTCACTTTATATTTCTGAGCTACCAAATCAACTCAAATTATTAGAGATGGAAAACTTAAGCATTGCAGGCACGAGTGACATCAAGGTTACCATAGAAATTAAAATATAGCAACAATAATATTAGTTTTGTTTCTTTATCATCTCTGCTGCATTGCTGATGTTCAAATCTTCCACCCTCGGGTAAAAACTCAGAACCTTCCTGTCTTTACATAACTTATACCATCACAAACACATTTTCAGAATTTAGAAATGAGCATGGAGAAAGCAAGGAAGCAAGCAAGCAAGAGGGTTATTTATATCTACTCTGTCAACTTACAAAATTACCAAATATATTTCAAAGCCATTAATGAAGATAAGATAAATAAAACATACACTTGAAACTCAGATAAATAAGACCTACATTACATGGTATACATTAAAAAAACCAAATAATATATCATAAACTAAATGATAAATTATGAAATTCTTAGGTGTGAAATCTTCCTTTTACAAAGTAGTTTAAGATTATTTTATGCCTTTTTAACTAGTGCCTAAACATAAGACTATCTTTAAAATATTTCCAAGTCGAAAACAAGAAAGAACTTACTCTTTGCAGTTTTTCTCCTGCTATTTGAATTCTTATGCTGAGCCACTTGCTTTTAGACTGAAAAGCTAGGTATTTTCTTGGGATGCCTGGTGGCTCAGTCAGTTTAGCACCTGTTTTTGGCTCAGGTCATGATTCCAAAGTCCCAGGCCCTGGGATGGAACCCTGGATTGGGCTCCCTGCTCAGTGTGGAGTCTGCTTCTCCTTTTACCCCTCACCCTACTTTTGTGGTCCCTCTCATTTTCTATCAAATAAATAAGTAAAATCTTAGAAAAAAAGGGATAGGTATTTTCTGACAGTTACATTTCTGAAATAATAATTATGGTCAGAAACCAATTACTCAACATAATTGGGCCTGTTAATAGGTAACTGACAATTGACCTTGATATAACCACATATACACTTTTCATCCTATTTTTTAAAATGCAAAATAATATAATTTTTTCAATTTTAGAAATTTAATTTATATTCTTTCTTTCTCTCCTTTCCCATCTCCCTTGCCCTCTCCTCCATATCACCTTCACTTTCTCTCTCTGAGAAATGCCATAGCTATGATTGAGAATTATTTTGAAATAAGGTTTAAACTTGCCAAAATCTCCAACCAGCTTCTATAAATTAATGACTCCTTTAGTAATCAATGACAAGACATGATTTCCCACTGAATTCCAACACTGAAAATCAATCTTCCATTTCCACCATCCCCACAACTTAGTATTCCAAATATTTATGACAGAGGCAAAATGCTTTATTGGAATACAACATGAACTTAATTGAGTACAGTCCTGTATAAACTGCAAAGGTATGTAATGCTATAATTAATGTAATTAGAGAGGAAAATTGATTATCATTATGAGTGTAATCAGAGACTTTTATATTATTATATTTACCACACTAATGGGCTTATTGTAATTTATAAAATGCAAGCTTATTTTAACAATAGCACTGGCCAAAAATAATAATATGGCAAAACAAACAATAAATGGAATATATCCCAGTGATTATAAAAGGCTTTAGGTAGCAACAAACTCATGTCATAGCACTGTCAATACATCGATTTCAACCATTTTCTTGATTAATTCTGATCACAATGGCTGGATCAATCAAGTGATGATCTTCATTGATCACTGAGGCAATATAATCTAAATTGTTATTTTTGTACATCATTTATTTTGTGTATATTTACAGAGCCATGCTCCCTGTGATCATTTGGATAAAGAAGGCTAGCAATAAATGTTTTTGCCATTAAAAATGTAATTTTACTTTATTAAGACAGATCAGTTCCCAAATAAGTATAACCGTATTCAAATATCTCAGAATAGTTCTGTTAAAAGGCAAGTCTGGCTGAAAAGAAAAAGAAATAATTAAAAAAGAAATTATACTTATGATTCTAATCAAGCATCATGGAGATAGAATCAAAGCCCTTTTCAAATTCAGACAAAGCCAATAGCAGATTTAAAAGTTTTCTGTATCTGGAAGCCAGGGAGTATATATACTGAAATGGACAATTAGAAAAGACAGCTCATAGATAGATGGACACTAACACAGTTCTGCAGACAAGAAAAACCTGACTGGTTTCAGACCATGGATGCTGAAAAAGAATGAATCACCAATTAGCCTACTCAATTTTTTTCATTAAAATGAAAACAACTAAAGACTAAAATAGCTTGAAGTATGCTATAAGTAGCTGAAACAAAATCATGTTGGAGAGGTCTCAAGGAAAACAAAACAAAACAAAACACACAAGAGTGAGGAGAAAGGAACAAGGAGGGGCAAGATGGTGGAAAAGTAGGAGACCCTTTCAACTGATCCCCTAAAGTGAGCTAAATATCTACCAGAACACTCTGAACACCCATGAAATCAGCCTGAGATGTAAGATTATACACTTCTGGATCTCTACAGGGGCAGAAGACATCAGTGGAGAGGTAAAGCAGAGTGGGAATGCTCAGACTGATATTAGAGGATAAAAAGAAGAGGATGGGAGCTACCAGAAATGACCCATTGGGAAGTAATACTCCAATGCAAAAGTACGCTATGATTGGGGACCAGCATTAACCTGGAGTCTGGTTGAAAGCACTCAAAAAGAGCAAAAGATCTTAAGGGGTAACTGGTGGAATCAGGCAGTCACAGGCATGGGCCTAATCCCACGGTCCCAGGACAGTCACCAGCAGCGACCACCAGTGCCAGAGAGAGTCTGACAAGGCTTCGAGTCCATGGTTCCTGAGTCCGTGTTTTTCTGTTGCTTGCATCACCACTTGCCTGGGTGCACTCCCACCTGCGTGTGAGAGAATCTGGTGTGGGCACCAGCCAGCCCTCTCTAGGTCCACCGCCTTCTGCACTCTGCACACCCTGCATGACCATGGAGTCTGTGTGCACCCAGCCCGTGCCTGAGACAACCCAGCACGAACTCAGGTTGGGGTCCCTTGGCCAGCAACCTTCTGTGACTTGCACCTCCACCAGGTCTGAGCTCACCCAGCATGGGCGTGGACCCAGGACAGCAGTTCTGGCAACAACAGTCATGTGGGTTTGGGCTTGCCTGGACCAATATTGCTTGTGGTTTTAGTGGCACGGGGTGCAGAGACAAGTGAGTGCCCTGGTGACCACTGAGATGGTGGCTGGGAGTGTACACCACCTCTGGGAAGTTATGGTGTTCAGCAGAGTATGCAGAGGAGGAGTCTGTGTTCTGGACCATCCAGAGGGGAACAGTCTGAGGCTTCTCTTTGAGGTGAAGGTCTGTGTACAGACAGTTTACTTCCCACTAAAACTCCAAAAAAAAAAAAAAAAAAACCAGCAAAAAGCCACCAAAGAACAAAAACCTCTAGAGAACAAAGGCCTGAAAAACTGTTTTCCAAAGAGCCCAGTACCTTGATAGGGGGCAGGTTGACTCAGCCCAGTCAAGACTGACTGAAAAACAACGTGACAGGAACCTCCCCCAGAAGGCAAGCCAAAAGAACAAGGGGACAAAGACCATAGAGTCCCTGTAAAACTGTAAAACCCCAACATCAGGGGAAACAATATGTTAAACTCCCTGTATTGCCCCAAAACCTGTATATTTCATAGATACAACTTTTCTTTCTTTCTCTTTTAAAAATTCATTCTCATGATTCTTCTTCTTTTAATTTTTTTAACCTACTTACCATTACAACTAGAGGTTTAATACAACATATTCCATAACAATTTTTAACTAGATATTTTCCATACATACACCTTGGATTATTTTTCTTTTTTTCTTTTTTTAAATACCCATATAGATACGAGCTTCAAGGTAATCCTTTTTTCCTATTCAATACTATCCCTATATATAACCAGTTTTAACTTCCCTGTATCTCTGGAAAGATGAGTCATTCAACAAACATAACAAGATACACCCAAGAAGAACTGAAATAATCTTCCTTGCTCACATCAAGGATTTATAACCACCCTCCCATCTTTTTCTTCTGTTAGTGTTTCTGTGTAATTTTTTATTTGTTCTGGTATTATATAAATCTTATTTTGGGGGTTCATTTTGGCTGAGTTTTTTTTTTCTTGTCTTTTACTTTGGTCTGTCTTTTTATTTGTTCCTTTTTGTTTATGTACCTTATAAATCTTATTTTTGGGACTCATTTTGGCTGGGTTTTCTCTTTTTTCAATTTTTGTCTCTCTTTTTTTCCTTTTTTCTTTCCTTTTTGTGCTGACTTCCAATTGCTCCAAAAATTTTCAGGGTGCACCTTGCCTGGATCGTGGTTGATATATTCAGCTATACATCCCATCAACCTCCTCTCAACAAAATGACTAGAAGGATGAAAATCCAACAGAGGAAAAATTCAGAGACTGTGTCCTCTGCCACAGAACTATTGGATATGGACATAAACCGTATGTCAGAAAGGGAATTCAGGGTAACAATTATCCAGGCAATGGCAAGGTTGGAGAAGACAATCCGTGGCAACATAGACTCTCTAAGGGGGCAAGTGAGGGCTGATCTGGCAGTATTAAAAAATGCTATCAATGATATACAATCTAATCTAAATATTCTAACAGCTAGGGTAACTGAGGCATAAAATCAAATTATTGATCTAGAAGACAAACTGAACGAAAAGAAGGATCAGGAGGAGGCCTGGAACAAATACCTTAGAAACCATGAAAACAGAATTAGGGAAATAAACGGCACCACAAACATTCCAACATCAGAATTATTGGGATCCCTCAGGGGGTGGAGAAAGAGAGAACACTAGAAGATATAGTTGAACAAATTCTGGAAGAAATTTCCCCAGTCTAGGGAATGGAACAAGAATTCGTGTCCTAGAGGCAGAAAGGACACCACCCCCCACCAAGATGAATGAATCTAGAAATACCTCCAGACACTTAATTGTGAAATTCACAAATCATAATTGTAGACAAGAGGTCCTGAGGGCAGCTAGGGGGAAGAGATTCCTTATGTACAGAGGAAGGTCAATCATAATAATGTCATACCTGCCCACAGAAAACTGGCAAGTCAGAAAGGGCTGGCAAGACATATTTAGGGCACTAAATGAGAAGAACAGGCAGCTTAGAATACTTTATTCAACAAGGCTGACATTCAAATTGGATGGAGAGATAAAGAGCTTCCAAGACTGGCAAGGTTTAAAAAAGTATATGACCACCAAGCCAGCATGATAAGAAATATTAAGGGAGGCTCTATAAAAGAAGAGTGATGTAGAACAGAAGAGTAACATAGAACAGAAATTTACAGAAACAATCTGTAAAAACAAGGACTTCACAGGCAATGTGATGTCAATAAATATGTATCTTTCAATAATCACTCTCAATGTGATAGGCCCAAATGCTCCCATAAAATGGCACAGGGATGCAGACTGGATAAAATGACAGGACCCGCTCATACCCTGTCTGCAAGAGACACATTTGGAACCTTAGGATACATCCAAACTGAAAGTGAAGGGATGGAGAACCATCTTTCATGCCAATAGGCCTCAAAAGAAAGCTGGGGTAATGATTCTCATATCAGATAAATTAGATTTTAAACTAAATACAGTAGTAAGAGATAAAGAAGGATGCTACATCATTCTTAAAGGGTCTATCCAAAAAGAAGATCTAACTATTGTAAATATTTAAGCTCCCAATATGGGAGCAGCAAACTACATAAGCCAACTGTTAATCAAAATAAATAGTCATATTGATAAGAATACATTAATAATAGGGGATCTTAACACATCACTCTTAGTAATAGATAGATCATCTAAACAGAAAATCAATAAAGAAACAAGAGCTTTAAATGAGACTTTGGACCAGATGGACCTCATAGATATATCTAGAACATTCTACCCTAAAACAACAGAATACTCATTTTTCCTGAGTGCACATGGAGCTGTCTCCAGAATAGACCACATACTGGGTCACTAATAGACCACATACTGGGTCACTGATACCAAAAGATTGAGGTTATTCCCTGCATATTCTCAGCCCACAATGCTTTGAAACTGGAACTCAACCACAAGAAAAAATTTGGAAGGAATTCAAACAATTGGAACCTAAAGACCACCCTGCTTAAGAATGTTTGGATCAGGGGTGCCTGTGTGACTCAGTGGGTTAAAGCCTCTGCCTTTGTCTCAGGTCATGATCCCAGGGTCCTGGGGTTGAGCCCTGCATTGGGCTGTCTGCTCAGCAGGGATCCTGCTTCCTCTTCTCTGTCTGCCTCTCTGCCTACTTATGATCGCTGTCTGTCAAATAAATAAATAAAATCTTAAAATAAAAATGTTTAACAAAAAAAGGATGTTTGGATCAACCAGGAAATCAAAGAAGAACTAAAGCAATTCACAGAAACCAATGAGAATGAAGACACATCAGTCTAAAACCTATGGGATATGGCGAAGGCAGTCCTAAGGGGGAAATACGTAGTCACCTAAGTCTCACTCAAAAAAATTGAAAACTCCAGAATACACCAGGTCTCCTTACACCTTAAAGAACTGGAAAATCAACAACAAATTAAGGCAACCCCATGCACAAGAAGGGAAATAATCAAGATTAGAACAGAGATCAATGAGTTAGACACTAGAGATACAGTGGAACACACCAATGAAACTCAAAGCGGGTTCTTTGAAAAAATTAACAAGATCAAAAAAACACTGGCCAAACTAATCCAAAAGAAAGAGAGAGGACCCAAATTAATAAAATTATTAATGAAAGGGGAGAGATCATGACTACCTCTAAGGAAATAGAAACAATCATCAGAAATTATTCTTAGCAGTTATATGCCAATAAGCTAAGCAACCTAGAAGAAATGGATGCATTCTCTTTTTTTTTTAAGATCTTTTTTTCAGCGTAACAGTATTCATTGTTTTTGCACCACACCTAGTGATCCATGCAATCCGTGCCCTCTCCAATACCCACCACCTGGTTCCCCCAACCTCCCACCCCCTCCCCTTCAAAACCCTCAGATTGTTTTTCAGAGTCCATAGTCTCTCATGGTTCATCTCCCCTTCCAATTTCCCATTCTTGGAAACCTACAAACTTCCAAGACTGAATCAGGAAGAAATTAACAACCTGAATAGACCAATATCTTGTAACGAGATTGGAGCAATGATCAAAAATCTCGAAAACACAAGAGCCCAGGACCTGATGGGTTCCATAGAGAATTCTACCAAACATTCAAAGAAGAAATAATACCTACTCTCTTGCAGCTGTTTCAAAAAATGGAAACAGGAGAAAAACTTCCATACTCTTTTTATGAAGGCAGCATTACCCTGATCCCCAAACTAGGCAAAAACCTCATAAAAAGAAAGAAAGAAAGAAAGAAATATGTGAAAAATATAACATATGCAAACATAAAATAGAAATTTGTAAGCCTTACAGAAAGAAATTTTAGCATACTTTTGGTATTCAAGAAAACACATACATTTATTGTAAACCCAGTATTATTCTCTTGTCTATAATGCAAATTGCAAAGCTTTTGTTAACCTTGTAATTAGTAAGCTTAAATCCATACCGGTGTTGCTAAATAGGAAATTGAGGACCAGCTAACAAGCTATGATATGACTTAAGTTAATTACCCAGTTTAAAATTTTCTACTGTGCATTAATAAAGTCATGAAGATGGGGAAAAAAAGGAGAATTTCAAGTCCAATATCTTTGATGAGTATGGATGCCAAGATTCTCAACAAGATTCTAGCTAATAGGATCCAACAGTACATTAAAAAGGTTATCCACCATGACCAGGTAGGATTTATCTCTGGGATGCAAGCATGGTTCAACATTCGCAAATCAATCAATGTGATATAACAAATAAGAGAGGAAAGAAGAACCACATGGTCCTCTCAATTGATGCAGTAAAGGCATTTAACAAAATACAGCATCCGTTCTTCTCAAAAATATCTCTTCTCTTCTCAGAGTATAGGGATAGTGGGAACACTCTTCAACTTCATAAAATCTATGAAAAGCCCACTTTTCTCAGTGCAGAAAATATATATAATTCTCAGTGCAGAAAAGCTGACCACCTTCCCTTTGAGATAAGGAACACACGACAAGGATGCCCACTCTCACCACTATTGTTCAGCATAGTACTAGAAGTCTTAGCAACAGCAATCAGACAACAAAAAGAAATAAAAGGTATTCAAATTGGCAAAGAATAAATCAAACTCTCTAGCTTTGCAGATAGTATGATACTATATATGGGAAACCCAAAAGACTCCATCCCCAATCTGCTAGAACTCACACAGCAATTCAGTAATGTAGCAGGATACAAAATCAATGCACAAAAATCAGTTGCTTTCTTATACACTAAGAATGAAAATATAGGAAGAGAAATTAGAGAATTGATTCATTTTACTATAGCACCGAGAACCATAAGATACCTGGCAATAAATCTAACCAAAGAGGTAAAGGATCTGTAATTGAGAAACTACAGAACACTGATGAAAGAAATTGAACAAAACACAAAAAGATGGAAAAGTATTCCATGCTCATGGATTGGAAGAATAAACATTGTGAAAATGTCTCTATTGCTGAGAGCAATCTATACTTTCAATGCCATCCTGATCAAAATTCCACTGGCATTTTTCAAAGTTGTGGAACAAACAATCCTAAAATTTGTATGGAACCAGAAAAGACCCTGAATTGCTAAGGAAATGTTGAAAAAGAAAATAAAAACTCGGTACATCACGTTGCCTGATTTCAAGCTTTACTACAATCCTGTGATGACCAAGGCAGCATGGTACTGGCACAAAAAGAGACAAATAGAACAGCGAAACAGAGTAGAGAGTCCAGATATGGACCCACAACTCTATGGTCAACTAATCTTTGGCAAAGCAGGAATAAATATACAGTGAAAAAAAGAGCCTCTTCAATAAATGATGCTGGGAAAATTGGACAGCTATGTATAGAAGAATGAAACTCGAGCATTCTCTTACACCATACACAAAGATAAACTCAAAATGGATAAAAGACCTCAACATGAGGCAGCAATCTATCAATTTCCTAGAGGAGAACATGGGCAGTAACCTCTTCAACATCAGTCACAGAAACTTCTTTCAAGACATGTCTCCAAAGACAAAGGAAACAAAAGTGAAAATAAACTTTTGGGACTTCATCAAGATCAAAAGCTTCTGCACAGCAAAGGAAACAGTCAACAAAGCAAAGAGGCCACCCACGGAATGGGAGAAGATATTTGCAAATGACACTATAGACAAAGGGCTGACATCAAAGATCTATAAGGAACTCAAACTCAACACCCAAAATACATTGTATTAGTTTTAAAAACAGAGGTTAACAACTATTTTTGTCTAAATTGTGTTAAATAAAAACTTGGCATTACTGTATAGCTCTAAGCTATTTTATGTGATGAAATTGAAGAACTGACATAAATATTACCTTCCTTAGATAAACTTATCTTTTCAGAGAACACAGGTTAAACTTTGAGGTCTTATCACCAAGAAAACATAAATTTGAAATATAAACAGCTTCTTCTGCCCAAGACAGAAGTAGGCCAAAGCAGTATCTCCCCATCGTCCACCTTCTTTTGGCTATGCAATTACAAAAGTTAAATTGCTTAATCAGAAAACAGACTAGCTTGTAGCTTGCTCTTTTATATGTTTTCATGTAAATTAGCCCCTTTTGAGCAATCTTTAATGCAGCACAGTCAACAAACATTTCAACACCATAGTTATTGAAATCAGATTTCCACAATGCACACAATGCTAAATTTCTGGTACTGAAGAATTTTAATGTTGAAAAAAAATCAAGAAATATCCCTAACAGATATCTAAGTCTCAAAGTAAATGTCAGTTACAGAAAATTTATGGCAAGAAAGAAAAACATTGGTTTGGGAATCTGAAGATCAGATTTCAAGTTTCATCTTTCCTGGCAACACATTTAGGAAATCAGGATTTTCCAACAATTAAATTCTTCAATTCTATGAAAAAGTAAATTTCATTTACTCTAAAACTGTTCTTATAGGTAAACATTCCAAGACTTCAGCAAATGAATGTCCTAAGTCTAGTTAGCAATACTATTAGGAATAAGAGTCAGGACCCCTTCTGTTTGTTCACAGTTTCAATAGGTATTTATGAGCATTTCTGATGAACTATGCACTGTAGTACATATTTTCACATATGTTTTCTCTTATGGGTTCCTTTTACAAATCAAGTAACCTTTGTGGATGTATTAGTTTTATAGGGCTGCCATAACAACATAACAGACTAGGTGTTTAAGTAATAGAAATTTATTTCCTTACATTTCTGGAGGCTGGGAGTCCTGTCAATGTTCAAGTGGTCTTGGTTTCATTCTGAGGTCTTTCTCATTGGCCTGTAAATGACCACTTTTTTTCCTGTGTCCTCACATTGTCATTTATCTGTCTGTAGCCTGATCTCCTTTTCTTATAAAGATACCAGTCATGTTGTATTAGGACCCATCCATATGACATCATTTTACCTTAATTACCTCATTAAAAGCCCTTACTCCAAATATAGTCACATTCTGAGGCATTGGGGATTAAGGTTTCAACATATGAATATTGGAGGTGAATACTATTCATCCCATAACAATGGCTTTTTATACATTTATTCTAGAATAACATGTTGCAGTTTAACCTGTAAAAGCCTACTTGTTGTGTCTCCTCCCATTTTAATAACTGGTTACATCTTCAAGCCAGCCCTGCTCCAAACCAAATGTACCTGTTTCTTTCATTGTTTTCTTTTGTTAAATAGCTTTCCTATGTTTTTTTTTTCTTTTTCTTCTAACTTTCCTCAGTTGTAATCAAAGCTACTCACTATTATATAGAATGTTAAGCTCTTTAATCTTTCCTATAATCTCATACTTTTGATAACGAGTAGGAAAGGCAAGTTTTAGTAAATCCATTTCCCAATATAAAAACTGAGGTTTAGAGAAGTTGAGTAACTTTCTACAAGTCATACAGCAAATAATGAAAGATCAGTGGTTTAAACTCATATCTGACTCCAGAATCTATTCTTTTATTTCTGGTACCCTACCACTTCTTAAATTTTCCTACTACCTGCTCATGCCTTAGGCCTGGCAGGAGTTTTCAATGGCTTAATAAGCATTGTGGAGCCATGCTGGAAGAAAACACAGTAATGAAGTTTGAGGGTTGTTTTGTTTTGTTTTGTCTTAATCAGGTGTCTCCCACTTTCTGTTTTCACAAATCTAATTAATTTATTGAGAAAGTGAATTACATTAAATGAAAATTAGACTTAAGGTGGATAAATAACCTAAAGTTCTCAAATATTTTAAACACCTTAAAAATTGGTCCTATTATAAGTTAAATATATTATTCAAACTTTCTACTTACCTACATATGCCCACATCATATGAATGCAGTATTAGGACCTTGCCAAAGGAGCACAGAGAATGACAGAAAACCTCTACTTAAGGTGAAAACCTTAATGTAAATTATATTAGTGCTTTTGAAAGCAACAGATGTTCTGAGTATAAACCCAAGGACAGTGCAGTAGATAGCAATTCTTCCAAGACTTCATTCCTTCTTTCAATAAATACTTATTGAAAACCCACACAGCACCTGGCCCTGTGGTAGGTACCAGAGATAGAACTATGAACAAGACAGTGAGTCTCTGCCTTCCTAAAATTTAGTCTAATATGGGAGAAAGACATTAAATGATTCTCACAAACAGCAAAATAGTTACCACTTTATGTCTATGAGGGAAAATAAAATAATAACAATCTTGGACAACAGATAAATGGGAAATTTATTCTGAAAAGTCAAGGAAGGCTTCCCTTAAAAAATGGCATTTAAGTTGAAAAAAAAAGTAGAAGATGTTAGCCAGATAAAGAAGGACAGGGTGCTGCAGATAGAGATAACAGCATTTACAAAGTTCCTAAGGGGTGAGGAAGCTCAGTGCACTGGAGACACAGAAGGATGGTCAAAGAGACTCTAATAAGAGTGGTATGGGTCAGATATACAGGACTTTGGAGGTGAGGAAGAGGAATCAGAAATGAATTTGTAACCTAGATTAGTTTAGGAGAAAATGCTATCCTGATGTTTTCATAATTAAATACATAGATAATTCAGTTTATATTATTATAAAAATAAAAAAGGATCTCTGCATCATTACCTTGGTAATGCAGCTTCTTAAATCAGTGAGAGGAAGGTTTTGTTGGCTTCACTAAATATCATTTTGTGAATTATCCAGAAGAGTAAAAAATGGATAGTAATAAGGATAGTAACAATCACAATGAAACTTTGCAATCATAATGGAAGCCCCAACGCAAAGCTGAGAAATTTGCTAAAAGAGAATTCAGTTTCCCTCACCACAAATGCTAACACATACACAAAATGGTAACTTTGTGAGGAGATGAATATGTTTACTGTAGTAATCACTTCACAATGTATATTTATAAAATATCAAAACATCATGATTTACACATTAAATATATATAGGTAGGGAAAAAAGTCTGAAAAAAGCAAAATGGCTCTCTGGAACTTAAGCAGCATGGCTAAAGAAGTTGGCTAATTTTAAAAGTAATACTAGTGAACTCACAAAGTCCCAGGGACTTCCTTAGAATTATATCAAGTCTTGAAAATTCTGGCTTTCCTTCACTTCTATTCTCCTATTTCCTTCAGTCATTTCTTAAGTGTCTAGTCTAACAAAGATGAGTAAATAGAAGTCAATATTAAATGAAAGCTTATAAGATTTCAGATTGAAGTACAAAGAGAAAGGCAAAAAAATATATTTGCTATTTCCTCTAAAAAGCAAAAACCTATGCATATAGAAGAGGCATTGTTCATTATCTGTACTCATTCCTTGCTGTGAAAAAATCTACAAAAACACTGATATAGATACAAGAGATTTTGATATTTATGTGAAATTACAAACATTGTATATGAAAAATAAGGCAAACAAAATGTGTGAATTCCAACCTTAACTTCTATAACACTAATATCACTAGCTAACATTTGTTGAGTATTTGCTATATGCGAGGCACTATTCTAAGGCTATCATATCTATTTTCTTATTCAATCCTTACATTTTATAAATGAATACCTGAGTCACAGAACACTTAAATAACTTTCCCTCAGTTAATATTTGGTGGAATAGGCCTCCAAAATACATTTTGAACTAGCCTGAGTGAGAAATAACACATTAAAATTTGTACTTGTTTTATAGTCCAACTAAGTAGTTTCTATGCATTATCTTATGTCTTTTCTATAGAAACATTCTAACATTGGTATTATCATCCCCATTTTTTTAGATGAAGACACAGATTCAGAGACAAATAGTATATGATAAAGCTGGGATTTGAATCAAATCTACTTATATACAATATGGCACCAGACATTACACATGTTCACTAATAATGATGCATTATTTAGGTCATGCTTTTTCCACATAACAAAGGTGATAAACTATCAATACAATAAAGAGAATAATCCACTAATTCAAAAATTATCTACATTTCATGTTCATTGCAGTGTTATTTACAATAGCCAAGACATAGAAACAACCTAAATGTCTATCAATGGATGAATGGGAAAAAAAAAGTTGAATGTTTATACAACATAATATTTTTTAGCCATAAAAAGGAAAAAAAAATTCCTAGGCCCCATCAAGAAAGGAGGAAGCTGAGATGATGGTGCAATAGGCAGACCTTAGGCTCATCTTGTCCTTTGAACACAGTTGGTAACTATCAAATCATTCTGAATACCCAAGAAAATGACCTAGGGACTGACAGAACAAACTCCACAACTAGAGGGAGAGAAGAGGCCACATTAAGGAAGGTAGAAAGTACATGTTTAAGGAGTTAATACCTATTCTTCTCAAAATATTCCAAAAATTTGAAATGGTCCTGTTATTTGGAAACCTTCCAAATTCATTCCATGAGGCCAGCATTACCCTGAGACCAAAACCATATACAGACTCCGCTATAGGCCCATATCCCTGATGAAGGTGAATGCAAATATTATCATTAAAATACTAGCAAATCAAATCCAGCAATACATTAAAAGAATCACTAATCATGATCAAATGGGATTTATTCCTGGGCTATAAGAATGGTTCAATAATCACAGATCAATCAACATGATACACCACACTAATAAAAGAAAGGGTAAGAACCATGTGATCCTCTCAATAGACGCAGAAAAAGCAACTGAATTACAACATCCATTCATGATAAAAACTCTCAACAAAGTAGAGATAGAGGGAATAAACCTCAACATAAAAAAGACTATACACAAAACCCCACAGATAATATCATCCCCAATGGGGAAAAACTGAGAGGTTTTCCTATATAGTCAGGATCAAGACAGGGATGTCCACTCTTACCACTGTTATTTAACACAGTGCTGGAAGTCTACCACAACAGACAGAACAAAGTAAGGAAAGGCATCCAAATTGGCAATGAGAAAGTCAAACTTTCACTATTTGCAAATGACACAACACTCTATATAGAAAACCTAAAAGAATCCACCAAAAATTTATTAGACTAATATACAAATCCAGTTAAGTCACAGGAGAGAAAATCAATGTATAGAAATTGATTGCACTTCAATATACCAATAATGAGGCAGCAGAAAGAGAAATCAAGGAATTGATCCCATTTGCAATTACAACAAAAATATAAGATACCTAGGAATAAACCTAAACAAAGAGGTAAACTATGTATACTCTGAAGACTATAAAATACTTATGAAAGAAATTTAAAATTACACAAAGAGCAGGGAAGCAAAATGGCAAAGGAGTAGGAGAATAAAATATTGTCAGGTCCCAGGAGTTCAGCTAGATAGTTATCAAACCATTCTGAACACCTACAAACTCAACAGGAGATAAAAGAGAAGAAGAGCAGCAATTATAGGAACAGAAAATAGACTACTTTCCAGAAGGTAGGATGTGCAGAGATGTGAATCCGAAGCAATGGGAAGATAGACTGCAGCAGGGAGGTCCTGCTCCTGGCAAGTGAGAGAGCAGTGGAGTACAAAATTGGAACTTTTAGAAGTCTGTTCCACTGATGGGCATCGCTCCAGAGTCTAAGCAGGGAGTGGAGCTCTCGCTGAGACAGTGTGGTCTCAGGACCTTCGGGGTCACACAGAAAGACTGGGGCTAAGTGTAGCAGAGCTCCCAGGTATTGGAGCAGGAAAGCTGACTACAGAGACAGAGGCAAGGCATGTGCTCTCAGCTTGGGGTTACCTTAAACCATGATCTGAGGCACATTTGGGCCACTGCTCTTTGAGCAGGGATCCACAAGTGGCAAATCTGGAGACACCACCACCTTCCTCCTCTGGGAGGAGCAGCACGGGAACGTGTGGCAGTTATCTGCAGGGTTTGGAGACTCCAAATGGGGCAGTGCTCCAGAGATAGAAATGCTGGGTCACAGGCTGGGTGTACTTGGAGTGGGGTCAGAGACAAGGGAGACAGGAAGGATTGACTCTTTTTCTCTGAGGGCACACTGAGGAGGGGGGTCTTGTGTTCTCAGCTCCTACAAGCCAGAGATTTGGAGGCCACCATTCTCATTCTCAACCTCCAAATCTATACAGAAGTGTTCAGGGAAAAAAAGCTACTGAAAGTGAACTGGAGCAGATTACTTGGGCTGTCGCCTGGCAAGGGCAGTGCAATTCCATCTTGGTCAAAGATATTTGAGAATCACTGCAAGATGCCCCTCCCCCAGAAGATCAACAAGACCATCCAGCCAAGATCAAGTTCACCGAACAATGAGAACAACAGAACTCCAAAGCTAAGGGAAAGCAACACATATAATTTGTGACTTTTTCCCCATGATTTTTAGTCTTTCAAAGTTAATTTTTTTAATTTTATTTTTTTCTTATTCTACTTTTTAAAAACTTTTTCTTTCCTGTTTTAATATTTTTAACTACTTTATCTTATCACTACATTTAAAAAAATCTTTTAAAATATTCATTGTTATCATCATATTTTATTTTCTCATTGTATTTAATCTTATTTTTTGTGTACATATAAGGTTTTTTCCTTAAAATTTTGGGATAAAATTTTTTCTAATAGATCAAAATATACCCTAAATCTATCACATTGTTTTGCCCTAGTCTCCAGCCTTATCACATTCTCTTCTCTTCTTTTTTCTTTTCTTTTTCCAACTAACTATTCTTATCAATTCTTTTTTTAGAATATTTTTAAAATTTTCACCTTTACAGTTATATTCCATCCCTTCATCATATTTACATATATATTTTTTTCTTTCTTTCTTTAAAATTTTGTGAGGTAGTTTCTTCTAAGAGACCAGAATATATCCAAAATCAAGTGGTAGTTCTGTTCTATTCACTAGTCTAATATCTATATTTTTATATTTTTTAAAAAATTTTCCCCCTTTCTTCTCCCCTGGTTTCGGGCCTCTTCTAATTTGTTTAGTGTGTATTTTTCCTTTGCCACCCTGTTAGTATTTTGTTCTCTCATTCATCTATTCTTATCTGGAAAAATGACAGGGCAGAAAAACTCAGCACAAAAAGTGAACAAGAAGCAGTATTGATAGCTAGGGACCTAATCAATATGGAAATTAGTAATATGTCAGAACTAGATTTTAGAATGATGACTATCAAGGTGCTAGCTGGGATTCAAAAAAGCATGGAAGATATTAAAGAACCCCTTTCTGGACAAATAAAATCCCTTTCTGGAGAAATAAATAACTAAAATCTAACCAAGTTGAAATTTAAAAAAGCTATTATATGGTGTAATAAAAAATGGAGGCTCTTACTGCTAGCCTAAATGAGGCAGAAGAGAGAATTAGTAATATAGAAGACCAAATGACAGAGAAAAAAGAAACTGAGAAAAGAGAGACAAACAAGGCTAGACCACTAGGGGAGAATCCGAGAGATAAGTGATGCCATAAGATGAAACAATATTGGAATAATTGGGATCCCAGAAGAAGAAAGAGAGAGGAGGCAGAAGGTATATTGGAGCAAATTATAGTACAGTATTTCCATAATATGGCAAAGGGAACAAGCATCAAAATCCAGAAGGCACAGAGAATACCCCTCAAAATCAACAAAAACAGGTCCACACCCAGTAATCTAATAGTGAAATGTACAATTCTCAGAAACAAAGTAAGCTCAGGACAAGAGGTCTGTAACCTACAATTGTGGAAATATTGCATTGGCAGCAGACATATCTACAGGGACCTCATAGGCCAGAAAGGACTGGCATCATATATTCAGAGCACTAAACAAGAAAAATACGCAGCAAAGAATACTATATCAAGCTAGGTTGTCATTGAAAATAGAGGGAGAGATAAAAGCTTCCAGGACAAATAAAAACTAAAAGAATTTGCAAACACCAAACCAGCCCTACAGAAAATATTGAAAGGGTTCCTCTAAACAAAGAGAAAGTCTAAATGTAATAGACCAGAAAGGAACAGAGACAATATACAGTAACAGTCACCTTACAGGCAACACAATGGCACTAAATTCATATTTTACAATAGTTACCCTGAATATAAATGGGATAAATGCCCCAATCAAAAGACACAGGGCATCAGAATGGATTAAAAAAAAAAAAAGACCATTGATATGCTGTCTACAAGAAACTCATTTTAAACCCGAAATCACCTCCAGATTTAGAGGGGGTGGAAAACAATTTGCTATGTTAATAGACCTCAGAAGAAAGCTGGGGTGGTAATCTTTATATAAGACAAATTAAATTTTGAGCTAAAGATCATCATAAGAGATGAGGAAGGGCATATATCATACTTAAAGGGTCTGTCCAACAAGAAGATCTAACAATTTTAAATATCTATGCCCCTTACATGGGAGCAGCCAATTATATAAACTAATTAATAACTAAATCAAAGAAACACATCAACAATGATACAATAATAGTAAGGGACTTTAACACCCTCCTCACTGAAATGCATAGATCATTAGAGCAAAAGATCAACAAGGAAGTAAAGGCTTTAAAAGACACAATGGGCCAGATGGACATCATAGATGTATTCAGAACATTCCTTCCCAAAGTAATAGAATACACATTCTTCTCTAGTACACATGGAACATTCTCCAGAATAGATCACATCCTGGGTCACAAATGAAGTTTCCAACCAGTACCAAAAGATTGGGATCACTCCCTGCATATTTTCAGACCATAATGTTCTGAAACTAGAACTGAATCACAAGAGGAAAACTGGAAAGAACTCAAATACATGGAGGTTAAGAGACTCCTACTAAAGAATGAGTGGGTCAACCAGGAAATTGAAGAAGAATTAAAAATTTATTGAAGACAGATGAAAATGAAAAAATAACTGTTCAAAATCTTTGGACACAGCAAAGGCGGTCCTGAGAGGAAAGTATATAGCAATACAGGCCTTTCTCAAGAAACAAGAAAGGTCTCAAGTACACAACTTAAACCTACACCTAAAGGAGCTGAGGAAATAACAGGATAAAGCCTAAACCCTGCAGGAGAAGAGAAATAATAAAGATCAGAGCAGAAATCAATGAAAGAGAAACGAAAAGAATAGTAGAACAAATCAATGAAATTAGGAGTTGGTTCTCTGAAATAATTAATAAGATTAATAAACCCATGGCCAGACGTATCAAAAAGAAGAGAAAGGACCCAAATTAATAAAAACATGAATGAAAGTGGAGAGATCACAACATTACTAGAGACATATAAACTAGCAAAACTGAACCAGGAACAAATGGAAAACCTGAGCAGACCCATAACCAGTAAGAAGATTGAGACAGTCATCAAAAATCTCCAAACAAACAAGAGACCAGGGCCAGACAGCTTCCCAGGGGAATTTTAACAAAGATATAAAGAAGAATACCTAGTATCCCGAATCTGTTCCAAAAAGTAGAAGTGAAAGGAAAACTTCCAAACTTATTTTATGAGGCCAGCATTACCTTGATCCCAAAACCAGACAAAGACCCCATCAAAAGGAGAATAACTGACCAATATTTTTTATGAACACAGATGCAAAAATTCTCACCCAAATACTAGCCAATAGGATCCCACAATACTTTAAAAGGATTATTCAGCACAACCAAGTGAGATCTTTTCCTGGGCTGCAGGTTGGGTTCAACATCCACTAATAATAAAAGAAAGAACAAGAACCATATGATACTCTCAATAGATGCTGAAAATGCATTTGACAAAGCACATCATCCTTTCTTGATCAAAATGCTTCAAAGTGTAGGGATAGAGGGTAATTACCTCAATATCATCAAAGACATCTAGGAAAAACCCATGTGAATATCATTCTCAATGGAGAAAAACAGAGAACTTTTCCCCTAAGGTCAGGAACACCACAGGGATATCCAGTATCACCACTGTTATTCAACATAGTACTAGAAGTCCTAGCCTCCCCAATCAGACAACAAAAAGAAATAAAGGCATCTGAATCATCAAAGAAGAAGCTAAACTCTCACTCTTTGCAGATATGATACCTTATGTGGAAAACCCAAAAGACTCCATTCCAAAACTGCTAGAACTCATACAGGAATCCAGAAAAGTGTCAGGATATAAAATCAATGCACAGAAATCCATTGCATTTCTATACATCAACAGCAAGACAGAAGAAAGAGAAATTAAGGAGTTGATCCCATTTATAATTGCATCCAAAAGCATAAGATACCTAGGAATAAACCTAATCAAAGAGGCAAAGAGTCTGTGCTCAGAAAACTATGAAATACTCATGAAACAAATTGAGGAAGATACAAAGAAATGGAAAAATGTTCCATTCTCATGGATTAGAAGAATAAATATACTGAAAATGTCTTTGCTACTTAGAGCAATCTACACATTTAACACAATCCCTATCAAAATGTAATCAATTTTTTTCAAATAAATGGAATAAAAAATCATAAGATATATATGGAACTAGAAAAGACCCTGAATAGCCAGTGCAATGTTGAAAAAGAAAGCCAATGTTGGTGGCATCACAATTCCAGACTTCAAGCTCTACTACAAAGCTGTAATCATCAAGACAGTATGGTACTGGCACAAAAACAGACACACAGATCAATGGAACAGAATAGAGACTCCAGAAATAGACCCTCAACTCCATAGCCAACTAATCTTCGACAAAGCAGGAAAGAATGTCCAATGGAAAAAAGACAGTCTCTTCTACAAATGGTGTTGGGAAAATAGAACAGCCACATGCAGAAGAATGAAATTGGACAATTTCCTTGCACCACATACAAAAATAGACTTGAAATGTATGAAAGACCTCAATGTGAGACAGAAATCCATCAAAATCCTTGAGGAGAACATAGGCAGCAACCTCTTCATCCTCAGCTGTAGCAGCTTCTTCTTAAAGACATCAACAATGACAAGGGTAGCAAGAACAAAAAATGAATGATTGGGAATTCATCAAGATCAAAAGCTTTTGTACATCAAAGGAAACAGTTAACAAAATCAAAAGACAACCAAGAGAATGGGAGAAGATATTTGCAAATGACATATCAGATAAAGGGTAGTCTCCAAAATCTATAAAGAACTTCTCAAACTCAACACTCAAAGAACAAATAATCCAATCAAGAAATGGGAAGAGAACAGGAACAGACATTTCTGCAAAGAAGACATCCAAGTGGCCAACAGACACATGAAAAAATGCTCCACATCACTCCACATCACTCAAATACAAATCAAAACCACAAGGAGATACCACCTCACACCAGTCAGAATATCTAAAATTAACAAGTCAGGAAATGACAGATGTTGGTGAGGATATGGAGAAAGGGGGACCCTCCTACACTGCTAGTGGGAATGCAAGCTGGTACAGCCACTTTGGAAAACAGTATGAAACAAAAAAGTATGAAACAAAAAACATATGAATCAAAAAAGTTGAAAATAGAGCTATCCTATGACCCAGGAATCACACTACTGGGTATTTACCCTAAAGATACAAATGTAGTGACCCAAAGGGGTATGTGCACCTAAATGTTTACAGCAGCAATGTCCACAATAGCTAAACTATGGAAAGAAACTAGATGTCCATCAACAGATGAATGGTTAAAGAATATCACATATTCTTTAACCATTCATATATTCATTCATTCATATATATATATATATATATATATATATATATATATGAAATACTATGCAGCCATCAAAAGAAATGAAAATCTTGCTTATATGCAGCTATGTGGATGGAACTATAGGGTATTATGCTGAGTGAAATAAGTCAATCAGAGAAAGACTATTATCATATGATCCCTCTGATATGAGGAATTTGAGAGGTGGGGTGGGGGGTTGTGGGCCATAAGGAAGGGAAAAATAAAACAAGATGGGATCAGGAGGGAGACAAACCATAAGAGACTCTTAATCTCATGAAACAAACTGAGGGTTACTAGGGTGTGGAGTGTAGGGATAGGGTGGCTGGGTTATGGACATTGGGGAGGGTATGTGCTATGATGAGTGTTGTGAAATGTGTAAGCCTGAAGATTCACAGAGATGTACCTCTGGGGCAAATAACACATTATATGGTAATTTAAAAAATGACACAAAGAGATGGAAAAAAAGTCTATGCTCATGAAAAGGAAGAACAAATACACTTAAGATCTCTATACTACTCAAAGCAATTATACATTTAATGGACTCCCCATCAAAATAACAACAGCATTTTTCACAGAGCTAGAACAAACAATCCTAAAATTTGTGTGGAACCACAAAAGACCCAAGAAGAAAAAGCAACCTTGAAAAAACAAAGCAACACTGGAGGCATCATAGTTCCAGACTTCAAGTCATATTACAGAGTTGTAGTGATCAACACAGAATGGTACAGGAACAAAAACAGACACATGGACCAACGGAATAGAATAGAAAACCCAGAAATGAACCCACAACTGTATGGTCAATTAAACTTCGACAAAGCAGGAAAGAATATCTAGTAGAAAATAATCTCTTGAACAAAGGGTGTTGGGAAAAGTGAGCAGCAACATGTAAAAGGAAGGCACTAGACCACTTCTTACACCATACACAAAAAGAAATTCCACCTGGATTAAAGACTTAAATGTGAGACAGGAAGCAATTAAAATCCTAGAGGTGAACGCAGGCAGTAACCTCTTTGACATCAGCTGTAGCAACTTCTTATTAGATATGACTCCTGAGGCAAGGGAAACAAAAGCCAAAATAAACTGTGAATTCATCAAAATAGAAAGCTTCTGCACAGCAAAGGAAATAGTGAACAAAAGCAAGAAGACAACCTGTGGAATAGGAGAAGATATTTGCAAATGACATTTCTGATAAGAGGTTGGTATCCAAAATATATAAGGAACTTATAAAACTGAACATCCAAAAAATAAACAATCCAGTTAAAAAGCGGGCAGAAAATATGAATAGAACTTTTTCCATAGAAGACATACAGATGGCCAGCTGACATATAATGGCCAGCTGAAATGTCAAAAGTTGCTCAACATCATTCATCAGCAGGTAAACACAAATCAAAAATGCAATGCCATATCACCTCACACCAGTAATAATTGCTAAATGAGCAACACAAGGAACAACAGGTGTTGGTGAAAATGTGAAGAAGAGGGAACCCTCTTATATTGTCAGTGGGAATGCAAATGGAGCAGCCACTCTGGAAAACAATATGGAGGTTCCTCAAATAGTTAACAATAGGGACCCCCAGGTGGCTTAGTCGGTTTATGTCTGATTCTTCATTTGGACTCAGACTGTGATCTCTGGATCATGAGATCAAGCCCCTCATTGGACTCCATGCTCTGAGGAATCTCTTTGTTCCTCTCCTTCTGCTCCTCCCCCTGCTCTGTCTCTCTATCTCTCTTAAAAATAAATAAATAGACATAGATAGAAGATAGATAATAGATGATAGGTAGGTAGATAGATAGATGCAATCTTAAAAAAAATTAAAAATAGAATTACCCTACAATCCAGCAATTGCACTACTGAGTATTTACCCAATGAATGCAAAAGTATTAATTCAAAGATATACATGCATCCCAACGTTTATAGCAGCATTTTCAACAATAGCCAAATTAGTTCTATAGCCCAAATGTGTCCATCAATTGATGAAAGGATAAAGAGTATATATATATATATATATATATATATATATACACACACACACACACACACACACACACACACACTTGGGTATGTATCCTATCCTATAGGTCATAGGATAGCTCTATTTTCAACCTTTTTGATTCATATGTTTTTTGTTTCATACTGTTTTCCAAAGTGGTTGTACCAGCTTGCATTCCCTCCAGCAGTATAGGAGGGCCCCCCTTTCTCCATATATATATCTATACATACATGTACATATATTCAGCCATAAAAAAGAAAGCAATCTTGCCATTTGCAAGTATGTGGATGGAGCTAGAGTGTGTTATGTTAAGTAAAATAAGTCAGTCAGAGAAAAACAAATACCGTATGATTTCACTCGTATGTGGAACTTAAAACAAAGAAGCATATAGGTCAAACAAACAAACAAACAAAAGCAGAGGAAATCCAAGAAGCAGACTCTTATCTATAAAGAATAAACTAATGGTTACTGGAAAGGAGGATGGGGGTTGAGTTAAATAAATGATGGGTATTAAGGAGGGCACTAGTAATGATCATTGGGTGCTCTATGTACATGATGAAACTAAATTCTACACCTGAAACTAATATTACACTGTATGTTAACTAATTGGAATTTAAATAAAAATTAAAAAAAAAAGATCTCCTGCCATTTTCAACAACATAGATTGTTGGAACACAACCCAGATCCTCACCAATGTGACTGGGGTTGTGTTGGATCCTGTGAGATAACTTCAGAAGATGGAGGGCAAGAGTCTTCTTGGCACAAGCAGGGACCTGAGATTGACGACCAGTCACGCAGTGATCCAGACGCCCTCAGAGAAGGAGGTAAGTGAGAACGATGGGCCAGAATCAAAGTCGTGCCCAGGCTTTTCTAGCATTAATGCAACACCTTTTATCTCAGGAAGGCCCTCAAGTATCCAGACATCAATTAAAAACTTGTCTGGATGTTATTTGTGAATATAATCCTTGGTTTCCTGAAGAAGGAACCTTGGAAGAGGGAATTTGAGAATGCACATGCTATAATATGGAAAGGCTTATAGACAAGGTGAAAAAATTCCTGTGGAGTTTTGGGTTACATGCACATTGGTAAAAATGGTAATTTTAATTCTTGAAGGGGAAGTAGGGACAATCTTAAGGCTGAAACACCCGCCTCTCTGCATACATATGAGTTAGATGATGAAACAACCTGACAAATTCAAACTGAAAGTAAAAATTATTTTTTAGCAAAAAGGACAAACTTCATGTTTCTCCTTTGGCCACCACACCTCTGATTCCCTCCAGGGATGAGGATGAGGAAAGAGCAGCAGACCTCTTTGGGAATGAGGGAAATGACACTGGGTTGGATGATAATTTATGCATGTTACAATTAGGACAAACAAAAACTAAAAGTCAAAATTCTATTTCTACACCGTCTCGCCCCCATGAGCTTCACTTAGTTTTCCCTGTAACTTTTCATGCCAATGGGCCAAATACTTATGATGGGATACCGATGGAGACTGTAAGAGAATTTAAAAAGTCATGTTTGATGTACAGGCCTACTTCTTATTGTTATGAATATTTATCTAGTTGGAGCAATAACGCCTGCTGGATTCCCTATGATTTTCAACTCATAGCTAAGATGATACTAACCACTTCTGAATTTCTAAGATGGAAAATGTGGCTCTCTGAGGAGGCACATGAAAATGTCAGGAGTTTAGGACAGAGAGGGAATGTCACAGCTATTCCTTATGATATGCTCATGGGAACAGGAGCTTGGACAACTTCTAATCATCAAACTCATAACATCCCTCCTCCAGGCTTTTCCCAAGTACATGATGTGACCCTACAAGACTGGCAAAAAATTAATTCAGGTACCTACTATACTGCCATTATACAAAAATACAAGGGCCTAAAGAGCCATATGTTGATTTTATAGGCAGATTAAAAGAATCATTGGAAAACAGATAAGAGGAGAACAAATTCAGGAAATACTCTTAAAACAACTAGCATATGATAATGCTAATGAAGATTGCCAGGCCCTGATTCAAACTCTTGGAAAATCTGTCAATGTCATGGATTATTTAAAAGCTTGTTGTAATGTAGGATCCTTTAAACATCAGGCCACTAGTAACAGCATTAGAAACCATGGCTGTTCAAAAACAATTGCAGGCAAAATGTTTTAATTGTGGACAAATGGGACACATAAAAAAAAAAAACAATGCCATCTCCCACCCTGTCTGGTTGCTTGCTCTCCTGTCAATCGTCTGAAAAAAATCTAAGATTCAACTCCCTAGTGTTTGTCCCCATTGTTGACAAGGCAAACACTGGGCCAAGGAATGTAAGTCTAAAACCAATAAGGATAGAAATCTTTTGGGGAACCATCATCAGGGAAACTCCCTAAAGGGCCAACACCAGGACCCAAAAAATGTGAAGCCACAGGACTTCTCCATTCAATTTGTACCCAACAGCAACTCTCAGTAATAGACTTAGTCCCTGCTACTCAGGGGAGCACTGCTCTTGATATCCCTCTCCCTAAGGCTCGCTTTATACATCCATCTCAATGTCCTTATAAATTGTCAACAAACCTATACAGAATTATACCCACAAATATGGCTGGTCTCCTGCTTAGATGGAGTAGTTTAATGATGAAAAGAGTTCGAGTACATACTGGAGTTTTAGACTCTGATTATTATGGTGAGATTCAAATTATGGTTTCTGTCACTGTTCCTTGGGCATTTTTGGCAGGTGAATGAGTCGTCTAACTTTTTTTACCTCCCTATATTATGCCCACTCAATCTTCAAATTTCAGAGAAGGAGGATTTCGCAGTACTAATAAAAAGATTCATTTTTCTAAGAAACTGAAGGAAGTTAACCCTAAATGAAGCTTTCTATTAAGGGATGAATATTTGAATGGCTTTTAGATTCTGGAGCAGGTATCTCTATCACCTCTTAATATTGGCCATGTCAATGGCCTACAATTCCTGCTGATTATGCCCTTGAAGGTCTTGTCTATGTAACTATTCAACAATGGAGACAAAGCAGCCGACCTCTGCCCTGTACAGGCCCAGAGGGATTACAAGGTCATATTTAACCTTACATTGCCCCCATACCTATTAATCTCTGGGGATGAGAATTAGTACAACAATGGGATGCTGAAATTCACATACCTACATCCTCACTTGTAAAAAACATGAAGAAAAACATGGGGTATATTCTTGGGAAAGCCTTAGGTAAAAACTTACAAGGGGTGCCCAAACCTATAGATCTTAACCTTAATGATACTCAAACTGGGATGGGTTTTATATAGGGGCCATTGGGGTTGATAAAGCCCCTTCACCAATTCCAATCACATGGAAAAGTAATGAGCCTATTTGGACCCCCGAATGGCTTCTCACATTAGAAAAACTGAAGGCTCTAAAAAGCTTAATTCAAGAACAATTGGAAAAGGGACATATTGAACCTTATTTTTCTCCTTGGAATTCTCCAATTTTGGTTGTAAAGAAAATGTCAGGCAAATGGAGATTATTGCTAGATCTCCATAATATTAATGCTGCAATGGTTAACTATGGGTGCATTACAACCAGAACATCCTACTCCCTCTTGTATACCTACTAAATGGCCCTTAGTAGTCTTAGATTTACAAGATGCTTATACACTATTCCTATCTACCCCTCAGACAAAGAGTGCTTTGTGTTTTCAATTCCATCAGTAAATCAACAGGAACCTTTACAAAGATTTCAATGGAAAGTTCTTCCTCGAGGCATGACTAACTCTCCTATGATGTGCCAGTATTTTGAAGGAAAGATTCTAGAGCCCATTTGACAATTATATCCCACATGTTGTATTATCCATTACATGGATGATACCTTACTAGCAGCCCCATCTCCAGAGGTCTCACAACAATTGTTTTCAAATACACAACAATACCTACAACAGGCTGATCTTATAATAATTCCTGAAAAGTATAATTTACTCCACCATTTTCCTACTTAGTTCGTATTATAGAATGTACCACCATTCATCCTCAAAAGTTTTCCATTCATCGAGACACTTCAAGTACTCTAAATGATTTTCAAAAATTATTAGGAGATATTAATTGGCTACACCCAATGTTGGATATTCCTACACATCAACTTACAAATCTATTTGCCACTCTTGAGAAAGACCCTAACCTTGATAGTCCTCGAAGCTTAACACTACAGGCTGAACAGGAACTTCAGTTCCTTGAAGAACGCCTTCATCAAATGTTCTTGCATGGATATGATCCTACATTACCTTTACTGTTATTTCTATTCCCTACTCCTCATTCACCTACAGTGGTAATAGCTCAACAAGACTCTCCTGTAGAATGGATCTACTTGAAACACCGATCTCCTAAGGTTTTAACTGCATATGTTGACCTCTTTGCAGATCTCATTATCCTTGGCTGAACCAGATGTCTTCAAATATTGGGATATGACCCTCATGTTATCATTCTTCTTATTTCTATAAAACATTTTTCTTCCCTATTTCCTTTGAATGATCATCTCCTTAATGCTTTAGCAGGATATTCTGGAACCATTGGAAACCATTACCCTGCTGGTAAACTATGGGATTTCCTAAAAAAGACATCATTTGTAATTTCTAATATCTATAAAACTAGTGCAATTTCAGGCACCCCCATGTATTATATTGACAGCTCCTCGACTGGAAAAGGAGGCATACATGTACCTGGCTTAAACCTCTCAATTCAAAGTGAGTATACATCAGTGTACCAAACAGAAATATTCATTCTTACTGCTTTGTTAACTCATATATCTTCTGCACTTAACATTGTTTCTGATTCTGCTTATGTAGTTGGTCTCTTTCCCGCCATTGAAATAGATCATATATCTACAACACACACACACACACACACACAAACATTTTACACCTTCTCACAAAACTACAGTCCCTTGTACAATCATGTTCCCATCCTCTATATGTCACCCATATTAAGGCCCATTCTTCTCTCCCAGGACCCATGGAAAAAGGTAACTGCCAAACAGATATCCTGACATGTCCTATTTTCACATCACCTGCAGATGAACACTCGGTTTTGCATACTAATGCTAATTGACAGCACAACCGTTATCACATTCCATTTCAAAAGGTACATAATACTGTTCAATCCTGTCCTGTGTCTTTGCACTGTCACCCACACATCAGGAGCCAATCCTCGTGGCTCACAAATCAACGAACTATGGCAAATGGATGTAACTCATTTTGATCTCTTCCCTCATCAACCTTATTTACATGTTGTTATTGATACATTTTCTAAATTTCTTTGGGCAGTTCCTCAATCCTCTGAGTCCTTTACTGCTGTCCACTCTACTCTATTGAAATGTTTTAGTATCATGGGTGTCTCTACTACCATAAAAACTGATAATGCACCAGCTTACCCAAGCCACAAATTTAATGCCTTTTCTTTTGATTGGCAGATTCATCTTATTACAGGCATACCTTATAACCCACTAGGACAAGGTATAGTTGAATGAGCTCATTGTACACTAAAACAGCAATTATTAAAAAACAAAAAAGGGGGAACCCCCCAAGGATGTTTTAACACTCTCTTTATTTACGCTTAATTTTTTGAATCTACCCCAAGGTGACATTCAGACAGCAGCAGAAAAACACTTCTCACAATCACAGCAATCCCTTCTTATTTGGTTCCCTTCCAAGACTGGTTCAATCTTTTAATGAATGGCTCCCTGGCCTCATATTAAGGAAAGGCAAAGGGTCTGCTCTTATTTCCTCAGATTCCAGTGATGAATCCTCTGAAATACTATGGCTTCCTATTCAGCTCATCAGGCCCCAGAAAAGCAATGATCCTGCCGATAACCACTATACCTCCAATCTCTGAGAAAGATCTGGAGACACAAGAGACACAGGAGGTCACTCACAAGATGCATGTGCTACCCCTTCATAAGAAGAGACCTCTGCAAAATACAATAGTACTCCTTATGAATGAGATAAGATCAAATATCACTTACACGACTTACGAGGGAATATATCTCTTGACATTCAAGAGCTCCAGCAGATTTTTGAAACTTCTCAGAACAAATTGCCAGGCATTCCCTATGAAGACCTCGCTACAGGGATTGGTGAGGCACTGCAGGGCCTTGACTCTCGAGCTTAGTTTCAGAGTGTTATGCATTCTGTTTTTGGGGCAGGAGTTAGCTTGCTAACATGTTTATGTATATTTCTTATAGTGTACTGTCTCCTCAAATGATGAGTGAACAAACAACAGGTGTCTAGCTTGGAATTGGTTCTTAAGATGTTGCAGTTGAAAAACAAAAAAAAGGGGGGGGGGAATTGTTGGAACACAACCCAGATCCTCACCAATGTGTCTGGGGTCATGTCGGATCCTGTGAGAAAACTCCAGGAGATGGAGGACAAGAGTCTTCCTGGGTTGAAGCCCAGAATAAACATGGGAAGATTTCTGGAGTGCTTTCCTGTCCTACTTTTTTTTAAAGATTTTATTTATTCATTTAACAGAGAAAGATCACAAGTAGGCAGCAGGGGGGGGCAGACTTCCTGCTGAGCAGAGAGCCCAATGTGGGGCTCAGTCCTGGAACCCTGAGATAATGACCTGAGCTGAAGGCAGAGGCTTAACCCACTGAGCCAGCCAGGTACCCCTCCTGTCCTCCTTTAGATGGATCTGATAAGTGTGGAGAATCCTTAACTTGCTCTTGTCATTTAAAGCTAAGAGATAATCATTGTTCTTCACTTGTCACACTTGATTGCTTGCATGTAGCCCATATCCTGCACATACCCCATGTCCTGCACATAGTGCACATCTCACGCACAGCTCATGTCCTGCACATAAATCTATATCCTGTTTGTAACCAGATCTTGTGTTAAGTATAAAAGAAGTGATTGTAAGAAATAAAGTCATCTACTGATCATCAGTAAGTAGTCCCCTCCATTTTTTCAGCTCCAATCACCAGGATCCCCACCTCATGAGGCTGACAGTAGATAGACTCTGGGTGCATTATCCAAAGTGCAATAAGACAAAGACAAATACCATATGCTCTAACTTATATGTAGAATTAAAAAAAAAACTCATACATACAGAAGATAGATTGATTGTTGTTTGCCAAATATAGGATTTGGAGTGTGTGCAATAAGAGTGAATGTGGTCAAAAGGTAGAGACAACTAGTTATAAAATAAATAAGAATAAATAAGTCCTTGGAGTGTAGTATGCAGCAGGGTCACTATAGTTAATAATGCTCTATTGTATAATTGAATGTTGCTAAGAGTAAGAAAAATTTTCATCACAAAAAATATAACTATGTATGGTGTTGCATATTAACTAGACTTACTGTGGTGATAATTTCACAATACATCCATATATTGAATCATGTTGTACACCTGAAGAAATTATTTCAATTATACCTCGATAAAAATTTTAAATGGGTAATAATTATCAAAGACAAGCAAGCCAGTGACCTTACAAATCACTCTAAAAATAAAACATAGCTAAGGTTAATTTTAATAAGAAAGGAAAGATAGGGGTGCCTGGGTGACTCAGTCAGTTAAGCAGCTGCCATTGGCTTAGGTCAACCCAGGGTCCTGGGACCAAGCGCCAGGTCAGCGCTCAGCGAGAGCCTGCTTCTTCCTCTCCCTGCCACTCCCCCTACTTGCTATCGCTCTGTGTCAAATAAAATCATTTTAAAAAAGAAAGATAAATTTATAGCAGTGGGTTTTAACCCTTTACATCATGGTGCCTCTCTCTCTCTCTCTCTCTCTGTCTCTCTCTCTCTCTCTCACACACACACACACACACACAATTTTAAAAACAGTTTAATGTGCTCATGGCTACTCCAGAAGTCTATCAATTGCCACACAATAATAAGGGGTCTGGGAGAAGCTAGAGCAAAGCCCATAAAATCATGACACTAAAAGTGAGAATGGATTTTTTCAAAAGCATGTCTCTCCCAATTCAGTTTTCCTTAGAGCCTATACTTTAGACATGACTTATTCAGGCAGAGGTGATAGTAGGTCACCATTCATTTTTTTCCCATTGTACTATCACATAATTTTTATTAACTTAAAAAAATAATTCTAGTATAATTAATATATAGTGTTATATTATTTTCAGGTGTATGATACAGTGATTCAACATTTCCCTACATCAGCCAGTGCTCATCACAGCAAGTGCACTCCTTAATTCCCACCACATATTTAATACTTCCATCCACTCACTTTCCTTCTGGTAACCATCATTTTGTTCTCTATAGTTAGGAGTGTGTTTTTTGTTTTCTCTCTTTTTCTTTGTTTATTTGTTTTGTCTCTTAAATTCCACATATAAATGAAATCATATAGTGTTTGTCTTTGTCTAAAAGACTTATTACACTTAGTATATTACTCTCTAGCTTCATTCATGAATAATATTCCATTGTAAAATTATATATATATATATATATATATATATATATATATATATATATATATACCACTTCTTTGTTCATTTATCTATGGATGGGCACTTGAGCTGCTTCATTATTTGGCTACTGTAAATAATGTTGCAATAAATATTTTCTTTTTGAATTAGTATTTTTGCATTCTTAGCACAAATACTCATTATTGTGATTACCGGATTGTTGGGTAGTTAGTTATATCTTTATTTTGTTGAGAGAACTCCCATATTGTTTTTTTTCCATTTTATTTTATTTTATTTATTTTCAGTGTACCGGCATTCATTGTTTATGCACCACACCCAGTGCTCCATGCAATATGTGCCCTCCATAATACCCACCACCAGGCTGGCCCAACCACCCCCCCCTCAAAACCCTGTTTGTTTCTCAGAGTCCACAGTCTCTCATGGTTTGTCTCCCCTTCCATTTTCCCCCAGCACACGTCTCCTCTCCATCTCCCAACATCCTCGTGTTATTCCTTATGCTCCACAAGTAAGTGAAACCATATGATAATTAATTCTCTCTTTTTAACTTATTTCACTCAACACAATCTCTTCCAGCCCTGTCCATGTTGACACAAAAGTTGGGTATTCATCCTTTCTGATGGAGGCATAGTACTCCATTGTATATATGGACCATATCTTTTTTATCCATTTATCCATTGAAAGGCATCTTGGTTCTTTCCACAGTTTGGCGACTGTGACCATTGCTGCTATGAACACTGGGGTACAGATGGCCCTTCTTTTCACTACCTCAGTATCTTTGGGGTAAATATTGAGTAGTGCAATTGCAGGGCCATAGGGAAGCTCTATTTTTAATTTCTTAAGGAATCTCCACACTGTTTTCCAAAGGAGCTGCACCAACTTGCATTCCCTCCAACAGTGTAAGAGGAGGGAACTCCCATATTGTTTTCCAAGTGGCTGCACCTCTTCATATTCCCACCAAGAATGCACTAGTATTCCTTCTTCTCCACATCCTCACCAACACTTCTTTCTTATATTGTTGATTTTAACCATTCTGACAGATGTGAGATGATATCTCATTGTAATTTTGATTTGCATTTCCCTGAAAACAAGTGATGTTGAACATATTTTCATCTGTTTATCGGCCATCTGGATGTCGTCATTGGAAAAATGTCTGTTCATGTCTTCCTGTCTAATATTAATTGGATTATTTGTTACTTGGGTATTGAGTTTTATCAGTTCTTTATACATTTTGGTAACAGATCCTTTATTGGATATATTTATTGGCAAATATATTCTCACACTCACTAGGATATCTTTTAGGTTTATTGATCATTTCCTTCACTGTATAGAAGATTTTATTTTGATGTAGCCCCAGGAGTTTATTTTTGCTTTTATTTCTCTTGCCTCAGGATACATATCTAGAAACATGTTGCTATGGCTTATATCAGAGAAATTATTGTCTATGTACTTACCTAAGATTTTTTATGGTTTCAGGTTTCACATTTAGGTCTTTAATCCATGTTCAGTTTATTTTTGTGCATGGTGTAAGGGAGTGGTCCATTTTCATTTTTTGCCATGAACATGTCCAGTTCTCCCAACACCATTTGTTGAAGATATTTAATATCCCATTAGAGATTCTTATTTCTCTTATTGAAAATTAATTGACCATATGATTATGAGTCCATTTCTCGGTTTTCTGTTCTGTTCCATTTGTGCCTGTACCACACTGTTTTGATCACTACAGCTTTGTAATATAACTTGAAGTTGAGAATCATGATACCTCCAGTGTTGTTTTCCTTTTTCAGGGTTGCTTTGCCTATTTGGAGTATTCTGTGCCTCCATAAAAATTTTAATATTATTTGTTCTAGTTCTGTGGAAAATTTTTTTGGTATTTTGATATGGATTGCATTAAATCTCTAGATTACTTTGGGTAATATGGACATTTTACAATATTTGTTCTTCTAATCCATGAGCATGGGTTATCTTTTCATTTGTTTGTGTTATCTTCAAATTCTTTCATCAGTGTTTTATAGTTTTCATAAGAGATCTTTATTCTACTTGGCTGGTTTATTCCTAGGTATTTTATTATTTTTCATGCAACTGTAAATGGGATTGCTTTCTTTTTTTTTCCTTGGAGATTTTTTTATTTATTTGAGAGAGAATAAGGGAGCTCAAGCTCAAGTGGGGTGGGGAGAAGAAGGGAAGAAGGAAAAGCAGACTCCCCACTAAGCAGGGAGCCTGACACAAGGCTTGATACCAGGACTCCAAGATCATGACCTGAGCTAAAGGCAGATACTTAACTGAGCCACTCAGTCACCCCTAGGATTACTTTCTTAATTTCTTTTCCTGTTGCTTCATTATTAATGTATAGAAATGTAATGGATTTCTGTATATTGATTTTGTATGCCATACCCTTACTGAATTCATTTATCAGTTTATATATATTTGTGTGTATATATATATATATATGTGTGTGTGTGTGTGTGTGTGTGTGTATCATATGTATCATATATATATATATATGGCATCATGTCATCTGCAATAGTGAAAATTTCACTTCTTCCTTACCAATTTGGATGACTTTTATTTATTTATGTTGTCTAATTTCTGTGACTATGTCTTCCAATCGTATGTTGAATGAAAGTGGTGAGAGTGCACATCCTTGTCTTTTTCCTTATCTTAGGGGGGGAAGCTTTCAGGTCTTCCCCATTGAGTATGATGTTAGCTGTAGGATATATATATATAGATATATATATATATATATATAGCCTTTATTATGTTGAGATGTGTTACCTCTAAACCTATTTGGTTAAGAGTTTTTCTCATGAATGGATGCTGTACCTTGTCAAATGTTTTTTCTACATCTTCTGAAATGATTATATGATTTTTATCCTTTCTCTTGTTGAAGTGATGTATCAAATGGATTGATTTGCAAATATTGGACCACACTTACATCCTAGGAATCAACTTCATTTATTGTGGTGAATGATTTTTCAAAATGTATTGTGGGACTCAGCTTCCTAATATTTTGTTGAGGATTTTTGCATGTATGTTCATCAGGGATACTGACCTGTAGTTCTTTTTGCTGTTTATTTATCTGGTTTTGGCACCAGGGTAATCCTAGCCTCATAGAATGAATTTGGAAGTTTTCCTTTCCTTCCTCTTCCATTCTCTGGAATATTTTGGGAAGAATAGGTATTAACTTTTCTTTAAATGTTTGGTAGAATTCACCTGTGAAACCATCTGACCCTAGATGTTAGTTTGGGTGTTTTTTGATTACTGATTCAGCTTCATTGCTGGTAATTGGTCTCTTCAATTTTTCTATTTCTTCCTGGTTCAATTATGGTAGGTTGTATGTTTCTAGAAATGTATCCATTTCTTCAAACGGTTTCTTCAAAGCAGAAAATCAACAAGGAGACTTGGCTTTTAGTAACACATTGGACCAGATGGGTTCAATAGGTATATTCAGAACATTTCATCCTAAAACAGCAGAATACACATTCTTTTCAGTTTTACATTGAACATTCTCCAGAATAGATCATATGTTAGGCCACTAAGTAAGTCTCAACAATCAGAAAGTTCAAAGATTAGAATCATGCATCTTTTTCTACCAGAATGTTATGAAAATAGAAATCAAACATAAGAAAAAATTTGGAAAGACCACAAATACATTTACAAGTTAAATAACATGTTACCAAACAATTAATGGGTAAGCCAAGAAATCAAAGAGGAAATTTAAAAAAAAATGTATAGAGACAAATGAAAATGAAAACACAGCCATCTAAAATCTTTGGGATGCAGCAAAATCTGTTCTAAGAGGGAAGTTTATAGCAATTCAGGCCTACCTCAAAAAGAAAAAAAAAATTCTTAACACCTAAAGGATATAGGGAAAAAAAGAATAAATGAAACAAAAAACCAGTAGCAGGAAGGAGATAATAAAGATTAGAGCAGAAATAAATGAAACAAAAACTAAAAACAAAGAACAGGTCAACAAAAACAGTTCTTTGGAAAAATCAACAAAATTGATAAACCTCTAACCATATTCATCAAAAGAAAGAGAGGGAGAAAAGCTCAAATAAAATCAGAAATCAAAAAAGAGAAATAACAACAGACACTACAAAAATAAGAATGGATTTAAGAGAATATCATGAGAATTCTATCACATTTTTAGTCACCTGTTATGTTTAAGTACGGTGTTGGGCTTTGGAGATCTAAAGACACATTATACAGTCTCTGTCTTAAACTTCAGTGAAGAAATTACCCACACACATAAAGAGGCAGAGAATACAGAGAGAAACAGAAAGAAAGAGACAGAGGGTGACCAAGAGAGAGGCATAGAGAGAGAATAAGACAAAGAAAGACAGAGAGGAAAAACAAAACAAAACAAAACAAAACTGTTTATACAAGACAGGGTTAGTACACCTTGCTATGGAGGCCTCTAGAAGGGCCACTTATTTACAAGGGTGAAGATTTCAGCAATCACATATAGTTGAGCAGTAAATAGAACTTCCACACACACACACAAAAAGTAAGCATTTCACTCACATTAGCATGGAGCTGAGGCATGACATTATCAGAGCTATATTTTACAAAAATTTAATTGGCAGTATTCAGAGATTAAATGAGTGGGGGATGAGGGCAAGGAAAATAATTAGGAGGCTATCATAATAGTTAAAAAGAAAAATTAGGAGTTTGTGAACTACTGTGGTAACCATATTCTTGGAAAGGAGGGGACAGATGTAAGAATAGTAGAATGGGGTGCCTGGGTGGCACAGTCGATTAAGTGTCTGACTCTTGGTTTTGGCTCAGGTCATAATCTTGGGTTATGATACTGAGCCCCTCATCAGGCTCTATGCTCAGTGTGGAGTCAGCTTAAGACTCTCTCTCCCTCTCCCTCTGTCCCTTCCCCTTGTGTGTGCACTCTCTCTCTCTCTCTAATAAAGTTTTAAAAAAATATTTAAAAAAAGAAAGAAGAGTATTATCAACAGAAGTTGTCAAATGTGGAAAGTTATAAAGATGGTGGACTCAAAGATTTTTAGCTGTTGAGCCATCATGACTGAGAGAATGGTGAGATTAAGGAAGCCTAGAAAAGGAGTTATTTTTATGAGGTCCACTCTGGGCCTGTGACAATTTGGAACACCAGAAAGAAATACCAGATAAAGGTATTTAGCAGGCAATTATAATTTCAGTGACTCCATTTGGGAGGGATGTTGAATCTTCTGCTTAGAAGTGAGAACTATAGTCAATCACTCACTCATTTACTAAACCCATTGATATATGAAACACTCTTCAAGGCACTGAAGAAAGATGAGTATGACAGTTTGCCTTCAAAGCCGTGGGAATGTATGGTAGTTTGTCATCAATAATTCCTTCCCTTCTTACATGTGTACATACCATCCCCTTACTCAAGGCAGTCTATTCCTCCTCTTCCCTTAAATGGATGCTAGCTTAAACACCTGCTTTACCAATTAAATTTGGAAGAAGTGATGTTTTAAGAGTTTTAGAAGAGTTCTGAAGCTAGGTCATAGAAAGCCTTCCAACTTCTGCCTTGGCCTCTGGGAATATTTACTCTGGGGGAAGCCAGCTTCCATATAAGACGTATGATTACTCTGTGACTATCATGCTATGAGAAGCCCACACCTTATGCAGAAGTCCTAAAAATGAGACAGTATTTGAAGAAATAGAGAGAAGTCAAGGAGCACCAAGACATCAGATACTTGTATGAAGAAGCCATCTATAAGCAGTTCCTCTGGCATTAGGTGCCATGATGGTCAGGATTGAACCACCTAGCCAAGAGCTTGCCAAATTTCTGACCCACAAATTCATATAATATACTACTACTACTACTACTACTACTACTACTATTACTACTACTTATGAATGTTGTTGTTTTAAATCACTATAACTCATTAACTTTTGGAGTACTTCATATGCAGTAATAAATATCCCAAACAGAATGTGAGGATTAACTAGATGTCACAGTATACTTGGAGAAGCAGACATGCAGATATTAATAATGTTATGTGGTAAGTGTAATCTCTACCAAAGAGGTAACACAAAAAAAGATGAGCCAAAAGAGACTATTTTTGAAGGACCAAAAAAAAAAGGCTTATATTAGCAAGATATTCTAGGTACTTATTTTATTCATTTCATTTATTTACTTATATAGTTTCCACTCAGTCTCATTTCTGTAATAAAGACAATCAGCATTCAAAGAAAAATTATAAATTATCATGAGCAGGTAAAAAGCTAAGTTGGTTAGGGCAATACAGAGGTGTAAGTGTAATTTGTGAGTTACATTTCTAGTCAGTAACAATACAATGGGAAGATATATAAAATTCACAGCAATTTGAAGACAAATGAGGTCTAAATAACTTCAGTTATGCCTATATAGGTCTAACTATTATGCAAGTTGTCTTTATTTTCCTGAAAATGTTTTTATGAATAGAACAGTTCTGCTGTATATATGAATATGTCAATTCTACTATATAAAACACAATAAGATTAGTAATGTAGTTGCCTACAAAGTGATAGAAAAAGCATGGTCAATAAACATTAAGTCAGTACTGTGTACATTAAAAAAAAGGAACAAAGCCATCTTAGTCTCTATGTTCCTTGAGTCTCAATGTAAGATAAATCAAATATTGCCTTATTATTTTCCATAAGCCCATTATTGGTCCATTCCTAAAAGAACAATATAATAGAGTGTTTATGAATATTTTTTCTTTGCATATTTTTTTAATGTAAGCTCCACACCCAGTGTGGAGCCCAATGTGGGGCTTGATCTCATAATTCTGAGATCAAGACCTGAACTGATATCAAGAGTCAGATTAGCTTAACTGGCTGAGCCACCCAGATGCAACCAATATTTATGAGTATTTTTAAGTGTTAACCTTCACCCCCCCCCAATTCTCTATCATTTACCTTAGTATATCAGGACACAATTTTCTAAAGAACACAAGAGTCTAAGAGAAAGGGCTTCTGATAACACAGACTTTACTTACAAGAAGTAAAGAAATGAATGCTTTGTAAGTATAAGTCTTTCAGGAATATTTCCTGTGTTAATAAATGTCATCACCACTTGTGTGTTGAAACAAAAACACAATGCTATTTTTAAGAGAAAAGAGCCCTATCTGAGAATGTCCAATGTGGGTTGGTAATGTACTTCAGCCTCTTCTGGATACTGAGGATTCAGATTAAGATATCTACTGAAGTATTGTTTAAGCTCAGTCTTATGGTTAATGATCTTGTCAAGCAATCTGTAATTTTGGATTCTTTTATATACAAGACCAAGATCTGAAGTGAGTGGCAATGTTATTAAGTTCACTTTTCCTAAGCCATCAAAGATACATGTCTTACTGAAATTTTTCTCACCTTGATTTACTGGTCTATCAACTAACTGTCTCAAAGGACACTTTTGGTTAATTAAGATCTTGTATTTTGTGTATCTGCCAACTCCTTTTTAAAAATCTCATTTTGATCTCCCTATTTTCTTTCTCTCTTTGAATCCAGAAACCCCTGGGTTGTCTTTCAGAAATCTGAAACAAAGAAATATAACCCAGACCGATAAAGCCATACTGCATTTAGTTGAAGAAAAAATAGTCACCTGTTTCAAAGGACAACTCAAGCAACCAAACTATGAAGCCATTTCAACTTCAGAGGCACTAAGAATTTGTAGCTGGATCCACTGCCAATCTGTGATAAACCTATCTAGTTTAACCATCATGTGAATTCAGAGTCATTAATCACCACAGCATCTAGGATCTTCAGTAAGGAAATGTCAAAGGAAGGAAGTAGAGGGATCTAAATAGGACTGACTGAAGGGAACACATAAACATCAGCGTATGCAGGAGATGATACAAGAACATAGAATGGAAGATGGGGGAACAAAGAAAAGAGTATTTCAAGTAAAGGTGTTAAGGCTAAGCAAGTCAGATTTTAACAAGAGAAAAGCCTTGAATGTATTTATTTAGAATGTTATAAAACCCATTTGTCAACTTATAAGCTGCATATTTTCTACATCAATCATCCATATTCATAAAGTTATAATTTGTCTTTGCTTATATAAGAAATATTTAACTGGTAATGGCATCCTGAGGCATAGTATGACAGTGTATAATAATACTGTGAAGTATGCACAAAATGAGACAAATATAAGTAAAACAAATATCACTTAGTATTATTTAATATCAGAAAACAAAGTGTTTTGTTACCACTTTTTTTAATAGTCCTTAATCCCTTCCAAAAAGGGACATGATATTCTGTAAATATTTTAAGCTTTTCTTTGATGATTATTTTCTTTGTTGCATAGATTTTTAAAAAATCACATTAAATATATCTCTTTCAATGAATCTTTCTCAATTATGAAATTTTTAAGAAATAAGATTGAATGAAATAGACATACAGAAGTGTTCTCTGGACCATAGAAAGGTATTGTAATAGGAAGAATGTTTACAGTAAAACATGAATCATCCTCACACATTCTTTTCCTCAGAAAAAGCAATGAGCTTATATACTTAACTTAGTTATCCCTTAAATCATATTTTTTAGGAAATATTTTTCATGTCTCCCTTAAGTGCATAAGTAGTACCAAAAAAAAAACATGTAATTATCCACTTCCCATATCTGCATATAAAATTGAAGAAGTGCAACATAGAATACTTTCTGGACAACAAGAGAGTAACTCTAGGTCCTACTTCTAATTCTGTCTCAAACTAGCTTCTGTGGGCTTCATTTTTTTTTCCTTTGCAATTAGATTGCCTTAAAAGTTCTTCCCAGCCCAAAAATGCTATGATGAACAAATTTCATATTTTACAAATAAATTTGGACATAAACACATGATTAAAGTTGGATCATGCCACTTGTTTATTTTACCTAATGGATTTATTTGGGTGGGAACTAAGAATTTCAGGGTATCTCATTTTACCAGTAAGCAAATAATAATTTATCTAAGAAGTGGTGGTAAGAAAATACCTATGGGTGGTCAATTTTGTTTTTGTAAGACTTTCTCACTCCAATTTTAAAAGTGGTTGTTATATTAAAGTAAATGTGTAAGGATTTTTCCAAAATTAGTAAAATTTTCTTTTTTTTAAGATTTTATTTACTTATTTGACAGACAGAGATCACAGGTAGGTGGAGAGGCAGGCAGAGAGAGAGAGAGGTGGGGAAGCAGGCTTCCTGCTGAGCAGAGAACCCAATGCGGGGCTCGATCCCTGAACCCCGGGATCATGACCTGAGCTGAAGGCAGAGGCTTTAACCCACTGAGCCACCCAGGTGCCCCAGTAAAATCTTTCTTTAACCAAAAACCTTAGCGAGAGCTCCAAGGGTGTTACAGTCCCATGTTTTACCATTTTTTTCCCCTCAGTGGATTGTTTTCCATATGAAATAAGGTTGTATAACAGTACTTTTTACTAGCTCTAATGTGACTAAATAAAGTAGTCATACATCCACATTATCTGGTGCAAATTATTTTGTCTGCAACACTGCAGATGCATATACCAGAGCTGGTATTTGCAATTTTTAATGAGAAATACAGAGGGGAAAATACTGTTTCTATTACATAAAATGGAATACATATGATACTCTTTGAACATTAATTGCCTTTTGTAATTAGTGATCATGCACAGCAGTAAAGAGTTGTTCTATTTTTGTGAGTTATATTGACAAAGAGCCATGTCTAGATGATACAAAATAAATATATTCAGCTGCAAAAAAAAAAAAAACTATTGGAGATAATTAGTGGCTCTGTAACTTAATGAGAAATTACTTCTAACCACCTCAATCTATCTTTAAAAAGACATTGTTTTTGCTATTCTCAACCTTTTACAAATAATTTTATGATGATCAGCAATCTCAGAATGGATTTTTTTCTTGTTATCTGTGTTTGCTCATATGGCAAAGACCAGTCCAGGGATTTTTGCTGATTTTTCTTCATTTAAAGCAAACATTTCCAAATACATAGGCTGACACTTTTGCTCTATTTCCCTTGAACTATGGGAACATTCACAATAGTGCATTCCTCGGGGTGCCTAGGTGGCTCAGTTGTTAAGTGTCTGCCTTCGTTTGGCTCAGGTCATGGTCCTAGGATCCTGGGATCTAGTACTGCATTGGGCTCCCCGCTCTGTGGGAAGACTGCATCTCACTCTCCCACTCCCCCTGCTGTGTTCCCTCTCTTGCTGTGTCTCTGTCAAATAAACAAATAAAATCTTTTTTAAAAACAGTGCATTCCTCATACTTTCTCCCTGTTCTATTAGCAAAATAACCTTGTATTATTCCCACTCCCCAGGATTTATATTTCATTGTTAAGGAAAGAACTTAGGTACTTTCCTTCAGGCTAAGTTGGGTGAATATCATCTGGGTCTGGATCCCAACTGTGGATTTACCACTTATGTAACTATGGGCAAGTCATGCAACCGCTCTGAGTTTTTGTAGCATAATTTGTAAATTGGAGATAACAGTAATAACAATAACAATATCTCACTGGCATATTTCAATAATTATATAAACTAATGTTGCAAATGTCCTGCCACAGAATATGAACTAAATACATAGTAGCTGTTGTTAATATTAAGTCTGGAATGTGAACCAAATTATATTTTTCCCCACTACTAAAGATGGTTTTGCAAATACATTATTAATTTCTCATTCCCCAGTATTTTTTATCTATTGGTACATGACCAGATCAAATGCTGTTTTGTTTTTCTTTTTCAGTAAAGTTACACAAAATACTGCTTATTTATGAGACATTAAATGTATACTATTTCTGTATATATATAACATATAATAATGCATATATTATTCAGGACTTTTAGTTTCTGCAGCTATTATACACTTTCATATGTATTTGTTTTAAATAGGTTCTATCTTCCTAACCTGGCCAATAAACAAATCAATTAATCTATGTTTCTCTTTTTATTTTCATTGGGAATATAGCACAATTTTGCTAGACCAATGTCTTTTACAACAATTATCTGGAATAAACAGTCTACTCAATGGAGAGAAATGGAAAGACTAGCTTTCTATATGAAATGAGAAAAATAGGGTTTGTTTTTCTATTCCTTTCAATTCTTTCTGAAACCTCCATATGTATATGTATGACAGCTGACATGCACAGTAATAGTTGTAAATATTTGTATTCTCAACCTTCATTCTACAATTTTTATAATTTTTACAAATCCTTACATTTTAATATCATGGAATCCCTCTGAAAATGGCTTCATCTTAAGTCTGCATATAAGCAGTTGAAATAATGTGGTATCTACTGAGACCAATATCTGTACTGAAATTTTTATATAAATTGTTAATGTTTCTCAGGAAATACATATGATACACTATTTTGTCATGAATTTGCTATTACTCATGATGCAACTTCTTACTATTTCTCTATGACTGTTAGAAAGTTGAAGCCAAGACATTAAACAATTGGACAGGGAATCTGATGAAGTTTTCTTTTTTTATTAAGATAAAATATTTGAAAGATGACCTGTGAACCAACATTTTAAACATGATTTTTTTTCTTAGAGTTAAATGGACATTTATCAAATGTTTAAGACAGCTTGAGAACAAGAAGAAAAAATGATATATCCTTCATAAAGAATTGTATCTTTTTCTTCTTTTAACAAAGTAACATTCATCATTTCATCCTTCCTCTAGTACACTCCTGTTTCCTGTTCAGTTGATGATTCTGAAGACTTGGATTTTTGCTTAGTCATCTCATCAACATAGATGAATGATATAAATATTCTTATAGAGATAATGAGTTCACTAATATTTACACTTGTTTCCTTTCTTTCTTTTTTTTTAAAATTGTATTTATTTATTTGTTTGACAGAGAGAGAGAGAGACAGCAAGAGAGGGAACATAAGAAGGGGGAGTGTGAGAAGGAGAAGCAGGCTTCTTGCTGAGCAGGGAGCCCTACGAAGACTCATCCCAGGACACTGGGATCATGACAAAGATGCTTAACAGCTAAGCCACCCAGGCATTCCTCTTTCTTTCTTTTCTTTAGGTCTTTCTTTCTTTTCTTTTCTTTCTTTCTTTCTTTCTTTCTTTCTTTCTTTCTTTCTTTCTTTCTTTCTTCTTTCTTTCTTTCTTTCTTTCTTCTTTTCCTTCTTTTCAGATGCCAATCTCTTAAAAATCTACAGAACTTTCAAAATGTCTCTATAATGCTCTCTGGTTAACAATGAATAAAATTTTTCACTATTCTTTCTTTTACACAATGGAAATCCCTTATTAGCGGCAATGTTGTAGTACAAAAATAAAAATTCAATATGAGGAGTTTTTAAGAGAAATGATAGGGACAATCAGCAGGTTATTAGCGGGTCATTGACAACAAATTAAAACAGATAAGAGTTCTTTTTTCTTCATTTGTTTTTTTTAATTTTTTAATTATATTTTTTCAGCATTCCAAGATTCATTTTTTATGCACCACACCCAGTGCTCCATGCAATACATGCCCTCCTTAATACCCACCAACAGGCTTACCTATTCCCTCACCGCCCTCCCCTCCAAAACCCTCAGTTTGTTTCTCAGAGTCCATAGTCTCTCATGCTTCATCTTCCCCTCTGATTTCCCCCAATTCACTTTTCCTTTCCTTCTCTTAATGTTCTCCATGTTATTCCTTATGCTCCACAGGTAAGTGAAACCATATGATAATTGACTTTCTCTGCTTGACTTATTTCACTCAGCATAATCTCATCCAGTCCTGTCCATGTTGATACAAAAGTTGGATATTCATCCTTTCTGATGGAGGCATAATACTCCATTGTATCTATGGACCATATCTTCTTTATCGATTTGTCTGTTGAAGGGCATCTTGACTCTTTCCGCAGTTTGGTGATTGTGGCCATTGCTGCTATGAACATTGTGGAACATATGGCCCTTCTTTTCACTACATCTGTATCTTTGGAGTAAATACTCAGTAGTGCAATTATAGGGTCATAGAGTAGTGTAAAGAACTCAAACTCAACAACCAAAAATCAGATAATCATGCCAAAAGACGGGCAGAAGACATGAACAGACACTCTCCAAAGAAGACGTACAAATGGCTAACAGACACATCAAAAAATGTTCATCATCATTAGCCATCAGGGAAATTCAGATCTAAACCACACTGAGATAACACCTTATACCAGTTAAAATGGCCAAAATTAAGTGGACAGGAAACAACAAGTGTTGGAGAGGATGTGGAGAATGAGGAACCCTCTTACACTGTTGGTGGGAATGCAAGCTGATGCAGTCTCTTTGGAAAAAAGTGTGGAGATACTACAAAAAAATAAAAACAAGGTAGAGTTTTAACAAAAAAATTACATGTGATGAATATACGAGTGACTTTTAAATGTGATGCTGCTGTTTCCTAAATAAATTCTTACTGTAGCAATTTATTTTCTTGACATTACAATTGGTTTTTATGTCTGCAAATTGACATATCTTTGTAAGCTTGTTTCCATTGACTTTTTCCCCAAAATTAAAAATTAAATATTTCTGCATGCTTTTGGGGTTTAATGTGTTATCTTAATATGAAAAATTACATCCAATTTTAAAACATTTCTTATACATTTAAAACTTGAAAGTAACTTAAATGCTTAAAGGAAAAATTAGCACGTTTGGTTCTTTAATTGAAATTAATATACCTATGATTATAATTGCTGGTATTAAGACCTTTTAACCGGGAATAAAATAAATATACATTATTAATTCAGACTCAACTAATAAGTACAAATGAACATAGTAATTTTATGTTGCTTTAATATTAAATTTAAAATTCTAAATTATTCCATTATTTTATCCTAAAGGACCTTAGTCGATGTCTATTAGCATTCATTTGTATTATTCAGGACATCATAGAAATGATCCTAATCTTTACCTCTGAAAATGTTTCTTTTCTCCTAAATGTACTTAATTATGAAGTAAAAATGACACAAAAAATGGGTCAATGAGATAATTCTGACAAGGATAAATATTTTTAAGAGGGTGAATATTGATGGGAGTAACATTTAAATGATAATTTTAAAGACACAACCAGCATTCAGATAGTCACTTCAGAAGCATGAGTCCATTCTTCCTCTTGAGTCCCATGCCAAATTCATACTGAGTGCTTTTGTTTGGTTGATTGGTTATGGGTGTGTGTGTGTGTGTGTGTGTGTGTGTAAGCCCTTTGTAAAATTTTCTTTAGACCCTAGAATTTTTTTTTCTAAAAGATTATTAACCAAATAAATGGTCTCATTCAAGTAGCAGTATGGTTCCATGCCACTCTGTCCCTCCCCAGCCATATCAGCCAAATAATTATAAATTTTAAATAATTTTAGTTTATGATGGTATAAAATTGCATTTTAAATCTAAATATACAATCCTATGAAATATTAGTATAACCAGAACTGCCTCAGGACATTACAACTTGCATTGCATAAAAGGTCATAACATTAATGCTCAAATCTCATTACCTTGTTATATTCACCCACCCACTATTAGATCTCCAGCCCCCACCAACTCCTTCCCCAGAAATTCCTGGGAGCCCCCTTCCCCCAAATACACACACACATACCTATCTACAGGGTAAATTTTTCTCATGCAAATTTAAGCCCTTTTGTCCAGGTGCACTGCTGGTCAAAACCACTTGATGGTGGTATCTCACCTTTAACAATGCTGTCTCCCTATGCTCCTTAAAGCTACTACAATTTGAGCTGAAAAAATATCACTGTCACATATTCAGGCCTCACAACTCAGGTGCCAGATTGAGCCATGGTGTGTTCCAACCAAAAATGTAGAAAATGCCTTTTTCCAACTCTCTGGCATTCCAAGGTTTGTGTTCACTTTATTCTCTGACATCCTCTCATGAAAACAGTTCCTTCTAATTCTGCCTACAAATGCTCCATAAACAGGACTCCAAAGAATCCCCTTCATATTCCAAAGAACCTCATATCAGCTCAATGACTTTCTCTTTTAGATAAAAAAAGGGTGATAACAAAAAAAAATAAAATTTCTCAGACTGGAAGAAGGCCAACATAGTCATAATTGTCATTTCCATTAGCCTTGTTAAGAACTACTACAGAGCATTATCCTTTATCCATAATTCTAAAATCCAAATGCTCCAAACACAGAGAGTTTTCCCAAATTTGGTATCCAGCTTATTTTGTTGACCAAAATCCGGAGTTAACTGAAGTTTGTTTCATAAACCTGTGTTTCTAATTTACTGTAAACATTTGGATGATGTGCTACTTCAGACCCACTTAAGTCATTACCCAATATCAGTATATATATACTTCATATCTCTTACTAAAAAAAAAAAAACAAAAAACTTTTGAACTCCAAAATATATCTAGCCTCTCAAGATTATATACCTGCATGCATATGTATTTTGAAATTTAACATGTACTATTTGTTATATGAAATGTATAAATAAAACACATGAAAACAGAAACAAAATTGCTGAATGAAAGTATAAGAACCTCTAGCATTTATTTATTTACTTACTTATTCATTCAGAAAACTTTTATTAAGCCTCATTATGTGGTATCTGGCCTATAAGAAATTATAGGTTCCCATGTGTTATATCTATAATCATTCATTGATCATTATCATTGTTGATTCAGTTGTTTAGTGCCCAACACTGGTTTAATTGCCAAACAACAGATTAATACCAGATATTTAGTTGTTTTAAATGAATAGTCTTTTTTGAGTTCCTAGACCTAATTCTAATATGTGTCTGGAGGCTTTCCCATACCCAGTAGGGTATTGAAGAATTCAGCTCAATTCTGACACTATTTACCCATGGATAGCATCAGATTCCACAGGTAAAGGGCTCAGTTCCACATCAGCACCCTTCACTTCAGATGCCAATTACAAGCCCAGGCTTTTACCTGTGCTTCTGACCAACTGGTTACAAACTGGAGGTTCCAACAACTCCCTCCAACTCAGGATGTCAATCACAAGTCCAGGTCGCTAACTGTACTTCTGACTGCCTGGCTTTAGGTTCCCACAACCCCCTCCATGGGTCTGACTGATTTGCTAGAATGGCTCAGAGAATTCAGGAAACCTATATACTCACTAGCCAATTTATTGCAAAGAATATTAAAGGATACAAATCTGAGAGTTGCAGAAAAGGAAGTGGGTGAGGGGACTGGGTAACTGGGTGATGGGCATTGAGGATGTCACATGATGTGATGAACACCAGGTGATATATGTAACTAAGGAATAATTGAACACTACATCAAAAAGTAAAGATGTACTATTTGTTGTCTAATTGAATTTAAAATAAAAAGATAAATAATAATGATACAAATCAACAGCCAGATGAAAATATATATAGGACAAAGTCCTGAAAAAAGGAACTTCTGTCCTCATGGAGCTTGGAGACCAGCAGAATGGCACATGAAAGTGTTCTGATTGTCCAAACTGGAAGCTCCCTAAATCTCTTCTTTCTGGGTTTTTATGGAGGCTTCACTACATAGATATGATTTATTTACTCATTGGCCTTTGTGTCTGATTCAACCTATAGCCCTTCTCTTCTCCCCAGCAATCAGGGAATGGGATAGAAATTTCCATACCTCTATTCAATGTTGGTTCCCCCAGCAATGAACCCTCATCCTTAGGTGCTTTCTAAAAGTCACCTTCATTAACATAAATCCAGATGTGGTGGAAAAGGGCTTGTTATTATTATAATAAGATACTAATTTCACCTTTGTGGCTCTAAAGCAATTTCAGGAACTGAGGAGAAGAGACCAAATATAACAAAAGATGTTTCCATTGCTCTTATGGCTCAGGAAATTTCAAGGCTTTGGGGAGCTATGAGCCAAAAACCGTAGACAAAGACCAAATATATATAAGAAATATATTTTGGTCATCTGAATGATCAAACATATATACTTCTTATAAATCACAATATCAAAACTAACAATGAATGTATAAACAAAATACTAGCACACACATAGAAAGACATTTTGAATTGACTTTTGACTCATTACAAAGTATGTTTTGAAAATCATTTCAATTTAATGATATTTAAGATTTTCAAATTATCCTAGATTTTGTTGCCTTATTGGGTAGATCTTCTCTAGAGGATATAATTTTCTATTCTTTATAGTTTTTTGTTGTTAGAATTATGTTAAATACTTTTTAGTTCTAAAATTAGAGATTTTAAATAATAGAAGTAGCTTAGGAAATGTATCTTATGAGTCCTTAATTTTTTTTCCAGAAATGGATAACTTAAATGACTCTCTGTTTCACCCTATTTCATATACATGTCTCTGAACATATACTGAAGAGTAGCTGAAAAATTTATTGTGGCACATACATTTCTAATTGACTAAAACAGTCCTTCCTCAAACCAATACCAGCCCAAGTATATACTGGAATTGTGTCTGTGTGTGTGTGTGCTTTTTAAACCTTCTCCCACATTTGTATAACACTTCTTAAGTTGTTAATATTCTTCCTTATCTATTTTGTTATTATTTTGCTCTATTTTTCAATTATTAATACAATATGAACCAATTAAAGAAAATATATTTTCTCCTTCTTACAAATGAGGAAACTAAACTCAGGTAGGACATTTTACCAAAGGAAAGGAAGGCATCTGTTTCAGAGAGTGGATGGACATGTAAATATCATTCTCCAATAAATCCTCCTTTTCTTTGTAGCCTGGTGGTATTCCTATAAATCAGGCTGCAGTAAAAATGTGATATTTTTAAAATTATTTTCCTGCTTTTGAAACAATGACTTTTCTTCATCTTCATATTCATGCCAAAGGATGACACCATTCAGTACTGCGGGCATTATCTCTTAATTAACCACCAGTTACATTTCTGCACCACTTTATGTACTGTACTTTATTACATCATTAGAATTTATTTTTATATTCATAATTGCTGATAAATGCTGAAATTTTTAAACATGAAAAGTAAAATTTAGTCATTAAAATGGATAAAATCTTGAAGGCAGAATGTTAAGTAATTATTTCATTTGCAGTTTTTAGATCAATAACAGAGATCCAATTAAAATGTATATTACCTCTTATAATTTGGAAATAGATCCTGTGATAGAAAATACCTGCTAGAGTATAAGTAATGCACTGAGAGTCATGCTTGTGAATAATGCCAAATTAGAAAAGAACAGCATCTTCATATTGCATTCTTTATACAAATTGAGGATAATTTTTGAAAACATTTTTTTTAAATGAGTGACTCAAAAAAGGTACTTATAAGAGTAACAGAATTATTAACATTCTGTAAGGAAATGGTCTCATGAAGATAGACTTTTCCATATTTTAGGGCAACAAATTTTGCCATTCCAAGCTATACTGCTTTACCATATTTTTTATTCTAAGCTGTTTACTTTTAAGAAACTGTAGACACAAGAAAAGCTCTAAAAACCAAGTAGAAGTTTCCCTTTTGTAAGAGACATTTACATAAAGGGAAATTTCCATTGGTAATGGTGCCTCCCTCTATACTGTATAAGAGGAGGATGACTCTAAATCTCTAGAAAATCTTATCAATGGAGAAGGCAAGAACTTAATTCTGCATAACCTTACACTTGCTTGCCTTACTTTTTTCTTTTTCCTTTTAAATATTTAATTTATTTATTTGACAGACAGAGATCACAAGTGGGCAGAGAGGCAGGCAGAGAGAGAGGAAGGGAAGCAGGCTCCCTGCTGAGCAGAAAGCCCAATGCCCTATGCCCTGCTGGATCCCAGGACCCTGGGATCATGACCTGAGTCTAAGGCAGAGACTTTAACCCACTGAGCTACATAGGCCCCCCTGTTTACCTTACTTTTCCAGGTAACTTTTCATAACTGACTCCTTACCCCCAACATCTTCTTTTGTCTTTAGCTGGAGATAGTTTTTAAGGCAATGGCTTTAGCCATTTTAATAAGTTAATCAACTTTCCTAGGTTGCTTCTATGCGTATAGGAGGCATACATGTTATTAAAATTTGTTTGATTTTCTCCTATTAATATGTCTCATGCCAATTTGATTCTTAGATCAGCTAGAAGAACTCTGAAAGGGTAAATAATTATTTCTCTATCCAATAATATCAACAATATCTGTGGCCACTCACATTTTAAATGCTTACTTCTAAGAACATCTGCTTCCATGCTTTCTATTAGCATATGTGATAGTGATCCCACAGGTGTAAATAACACTAGCAAAATCCCGCACCAACTATATTGACATCTAAAAAGTCCCAAGGCTTTTAAAACAAAAAGTGACAACCTAGGCAGTATGTTTGTTGTTGGGAAAACAAAAATTAACTTGCTACTGTCTCTTTTCTCAAAGATCTTACAGTCAACCATAAAATAATGAAAAAGGTGATCATTTACATAAAAGAAAAAACACAGTAATACAAGTTAATCAGGGAAAGGATTCATCAAAGATCAGAAGGTAATATGAAATGAGCCTTGAAAGACGAGTAGAATTTCAGTTAGGTAAAGATAAAGAAAAAGAATGGGTAAATACATTACAGTGGAAAAGCAAGAAAATGACAAAAATCTAGCTTGGCTACAGTACATCTAGGGAGATATGACAAAACTTGAAAGTGTTAAAAAAATAGAAGTCAAACCCTCTCTCTTCAGAGATGACATGATGCTTTATATGGAAAACCCGAAGGACTCCACCCCCAAACTACTAGAACTCACACAGCAATTCAGTAATATGCCAGGATACAATATCAATGTACAGAAATCAGTTGCTTTATTATACACTAACAATGAAAATACAGAAAGGGAAAATAGAGAATCAATTCCATTTACTATAGCACCAAGAACCATAAGATACCTGGGAATAAACCTAACCAAAGAGGTAAAGGATCTGTGCTCAAAGAACTACAGAAAACTCATGAAAGAAATTGAACAAGACACAGAAAGATGGAAAACCATTCGATGTTCATGGATTGGAAGAATAAACATTGTGAAAATGTTATAATGCCTAGAGCCATCAATACTTTCGATGCCATTCCATTCAAAATTCCACGGGTATTTTTCAAAGAGCTGGAACAAACAATCCTAAAATTTGTATGGAACCAGAAGAGACCCTGAATTGCTATGGAAATGTTGAAAAAGAAAAAAAAAACTGGGGGCATTATGTTCCCTGATTTTAAGCTTTACTACAAAGCTGTGATCACCAAGACAGCATTGTACTGGCAAAAAAAAAAAAAAAAAAAAAAAAAAAAAAAAAAAACAACCCAGACACATAGACCAGTGGAACAGAGTAGAGAGCCCAGATATGGACCCTCAACACTATGGTCAAAGAATCTTCGACAAGGCAGGAAAATATATACAGTGGGAAAAAAAAAAGAGAGTCTCGTCAATAAATGGTGCTGAGAAAATTGGATAACTATGTACAGAAGAATTAAACTCGACCATTCTCTTACACCATATGTAAAGATAAACTCAAAATGGATAGAAGACCTCAACATGAGGCAGGAATCTAACAATTTCCTAGAGGAGAACATAGGCAGTAACCTCTTTGACATTGGCCACAGCAACTTCTTTCAAGATATGTCTCCAAAGGCAAAGGAAACAAAAGTGAAAATGAACTTTTGGGATTTCATCAAGATCAAAATCTTCTGCACAGTAAAGGAAACAGTCAAAAAAACAATGAGGCAACCAGGGAATGGGAGAAAACATTCACAAGTGCCAGTACAGACAAAGGGCTGATATCCAAGATCTATAAAGAACTCCTCAAACTCAACACACACAAAACAGATAATCATGTAAAAAAATGGGCAGAAACATGAACAGACAGAAAACATACAAATGGCTAACAGACACATGAAAAAATGTTCATCCTCATTAGCCATCAGGGAGATTCAAGTCAAACCTACATTGAGATACCACCTTACACCAGTTAGAATGGCCAAAATTAACAAGACAGTAATCAACGTGTGTTGGAGAGGATGTGGAAAAAGGGGAACCCTCTTACACTGTTGGTGGGAATGCAAGCTGGTGAAACCATTTTGGAGAACAGTGTGGAGATTCCTTCAGAAATTAAATATAGAGCTTCCCTATGACCCTGCAATTGCACTACCAGGTATTTACCCCAAAAATACAGATGTAGTGAAAAGAAGGGCCATCTGTACCCCTATGTTCATAGCAACAATGGCCATAGTCGCCAAACTGTGGAAAGAACCAAGATACCCTTCAACAGATGAATGGATAAGAAGATGTGGTCCATATACACAATGGAGTATTATGCCTCCATCAGAAAGGATGAATACCCAACTTTTGTATCAATATGGACGGGACTGGAAGAGATTATGCTGAGTGAAATAAGTCAAGCAGAGAGTGTCAATTATCAAATGGTTTCAAGTACTTGTGGGGCATAAGGAATAACACGGAGGATATATGGAGATGGAGAGTAGAGGGGAGTTGGGGGAAATTGGGAAGTGATGAACCATGAGAGACTGTGGACTCTGAGAAAAAAAACAGGTTTTTGGAGGGGCAGGGGGCTGGGGGTTAGGTGAGCCTCTGGTGGGTATTATGGAGGGTACGTATTGCATGGAGCACTGGTTGTGGTGCATAAACAATGAATTCTGGAACACTGAAAAGAAATTTAAAAAAATTTCAAGAATAGAAGTGAAAAGTAGTAGTAAAAATAAAAAATTATCTCAATGGGAATTTTTGTTTATTGAAAAATTATTTCAAAGTCATATAGGGAATAATCAGGCAAAAATAGCAAATAAATAACTGAAAAAAAACCAAAATGCTAAGATATTTTATAAAGGCTAAATAATTTTTAAATGTATTAGCACAAGAATCTAAAGAGAGATCAATTGTAAAAGTAATCTAATTCTGAAATAAAACCTAACATACTTTAGAATTTAACATTTCAAGACAGGATGTATAATAAACAATTGAGAAGTTATGAATCAGTACCAAAAAATGGTGTTATAGAAAATCAGTATATAAAAATTTATATAGTTACATCTCACAAAATACATGAAAATAAATTAACACATGCAAAGTCAATTGCTGAAACATAAACATAAAATTTCAAAACAATATTTAAGTGAATATTTAACTTTCTAGATACAGAAGGATTTTCTTTTTTTCTTTTTTTTTAAAAAGATTTTATTTATTTATTTGAGAGAGAGAGAGAATGAGAGAGGAGAAGGTCAGAGGGAGAAGCAGACTCTTCATGGAGCTGGAAGCCCAATGTGGGACTCAATCCCAGGACTCCAGGATCATGACCTGAGCCAAAGGCAGTTGCTTAACCAACTGAGCCACCCAGGTGGCCCTACAGAAGGATTTTCTTAGCATAAGAACAATAAAAAGAATTGCAAAACAAAGAATTTAAAACTTTAAATACACAAACACTTAAATTTCTGCATAGTAGGAGCACCATAAGCAATATCAAACAGGAAAAGGCATGTTGGGCAAATATTTACAACATTCATGACTAAGAAGTTTTCATATTGGTAATCTCCTTCCTATCCCCTTCACCTGTGCAAATCTTATTCTATACTGGATCTTAGCTAAAATGCTAAAAAACAATTGCTCTTTTTTTTTTTTACAGTTGCAAATCTTATTCATGTTTTGTGAACTCAATTAAGTTCCACTTCATCCATGTTATCTTTTCTAAGTATTCCAGCCCTTGCTATGTCCCAGCACTTACAGTTGTCTATTATACGTTGTAGTACTTAATTATACATTGTATTTTATAATCTGTAAAGCTAGATGTATAGTATAAATATAAAAGGTGCTATGGTCTGAATGTGTATATCCCCCCCAAGCCCCAAGAAGATGGTATTAGGCAGTTGGGCTTTGGGTGGATTATTAGGCAATCAAGTTGGAGTCCTCATGAATAGGATTAGTGTTCTTATAAAATAGGCCTGAGAAAGCTCCCTTGTCCTCTTCCATCAAATTAGGATACAGAGAGAAGTCAGTGATCTACAACATAGAAAAGGGCTCTCACCAAAACCTGAAAATGTTGGCACCCTGATCTTGAATTTCCAGCCTCCAGAACTGTGAGCAACAAATTTCTACTACTTATGTCATTCAGTCTGTGATATTTTATTATAGAAACCTGTGCAGACTAAGACAAAAGGTCTCTAGAAAGATGTACAATGGCTCCCAAGCTGGTTATTATTTTTTATTCTCCTCTCCACAACCACCACAATATCCATATTTGTCCCTTTTCTTCCGTGTTCTATTCCCTGAGAGGCTGACTTCTATGGGTTGAGTTATCCATGATTCGTTGACCTCCCATGGCCTTAAGCAAACAAGAGGCCACAGCAGGAAGTTAGAGTTGGAGAAGAAAAAGAACAGAGTCCTTCCTTTTCCAAGCCCTTCTTACTTCAGCACTTTGTTACTAGTGGAGTCAACTGCTATAATCCTTACAGAATTAGTGGTCATACAAACATCCAACTAGCACTAGTTTCTGACTGACTCACACCTATCCATTAATTTTTCTTCAGTTGTACTATCTGGAATGTGCTCTTTCTGCTGGAAACCTGACTGATGACTCCAAAGCCCAGAGGATTTGGTTCTAATTTGCTTTGTTATTATCAAATCTAAGGAAAATCAGAAGGTGGTAAGGAATGGTGAGACACTGAAATAGAAAAGGAGCATCATGGAGGCAAAGATTGGCAGAGCCCATACAAGCATTTTCTGAGATTAAGGAACTCTAATCATAATATTTTCATATTTCCAGTTATTTTTAGTGTGAAAATTGGTAAATATATTGCTGCAAAGAGAGTAAAGAATCATAGTTCTATTGGTAAGATCAATTTTATTATGACTTAGCTTGGTAACATTGAAAATTCTATCTACCTAGTGTTTCTTGTTTTGATTCTATTCTCACAAACCAACCTTCTGACTATAACTTAGGTCCATGTAAGTGCCTACAGAGAGGGAATATGGCTGGTCATAGAGATTTCAACTACTTCAGCAATGTTGATTTATTTTTTTATTACTGTGAACCAATATATAACAATTATATTTATTGTTATAATTTGGTCAAATGCAAGTGTTCTCTTCAGAGATTGGTCTTCTTTAGACATTTTGTTAATTGAGCTTCTGAAGGCAAGACCCTGAACCATCTGCATGTCTGCCCATGACTTTCTTTTGCTATTTTTAAATTCCACACCCTAATACTTAACATATTTAGTAACACTCAGAAGAAAATGAGTTGGTTGACTAGGGGAAATAATGCTATATCAGACCTGTACCTGGCAGAACCTTGGGACAGAACCTTGGTAAACCTTATTTCCTCATTGTGTGCCAGAAAGAAGCTGCCTGATTGTCCAGAAAATGTATAGACTCAATTTTCTAGCCACTAAATGGTATTTGGAATTTTGGCAAATAATAAGTAAAAGTGTCTCTCCACACCATACAGAGTATCTCTGCGATCCAAAGTTCCTTTTCTAAGTTATTACAATGTCCTTGACAAAGTGTAGTAATTACATGCATTTTGTCCTGTTCTTCAGCTTCCTTTATGATCTTGCATGTCAGTTGCTTGGTTCAAGCACCAGTATTCATGCTATTTTACATGTTTATACCAGTCTTGCTCATCTACAATTCCTTTGTTGTGACATTCTGTGCCAATGTTAGCAAAATATCTTTCTAGATGGATTGATATTTCTGAGTATTCTGTGGGTGTTCAGAAGAACAAAGAGGAAAGCAGTGTCTGTTGTATAATCATCTTGCTCTCAGATATCTTGTGCCTACTGGAATTCTTCCTTATGAAAGGGAATGATCATTCTACAATGTCCAAAATATCCTCTTCTACTATGCCTCCCCTAAAAATCTACAAATTCAGAGTTTCAAGCCAAATATTTTATTTTAAATACATTTAAGAACTACAGTAACCTATTTCCCCCCACAGGACAGAGTGTATGGTTATAACAATAATACAATTTTTTGAATATCAAAAGGCTTTTCCAAAATCAGTTGTGATTTCTTCTCAACCTTTTGGCTTAGTTCAAGTGTAATATCTGCTCCTTAACAGTTTAATATCTGATACACCCTTTATCCAAAATCAGTTGTATGATGATTTGGGAATACATAAATCATCACCTATTGATTAATTTTTTTCCTAAGCATGTGGCATATACTTTACAAGGAAAGCAAAAATTCTTGCAGAATCATGCTTTATTTTTTGTTTTATAACCCTGATTGTTCAAAACAGAGATATTGACATCCAGGGAATGTGGAGTAGGAGGACCAGAAGCTCACTAACTAGATAACATTCACATCAGTGTAAATGACCCAGAAAATGAACCAAAGTCTGGCAGAACAAGCTCTCCACAGCTAAATATAGAGAAGAGGCTGCATTGAGAGGGTTGAGACATGGCCAGGAGCTAAATGGACCTGTGGAACTTCCCATGGAAGGGAGAGACACAGCAGGCACAGAGAGGGGAGAGAAAAGAATTATCACACTGGGGAGCCCGAGGGGAAAGATGAAGCTCCATAACATTTGGCTTTCAACACTAGAGGGGCCAAATTTCATGAGTTCATATAATCAGTGAGACATAAAATCTGGAACCTTAAACATCAGCAGGCTTACCTCTGGGACTGTCAGGAGGGTGAGAGGAAACTGAGCCTCTACCCTTAAAGACACAGCACAAGAAACAACCCAAAGGAGATACAACCTACCAGCAGTTTGAAAAATGCCTTGGGTATATGGGAGGGAGATTTGTTTATTAATCTCAGACCCCTTGCTAAAGGGGCAGGGATCTTTGAGAATGTCCAGAAACAAAAGAGCTGACAAGCACCATTCTTCTCCTCTATCCACCAACATAAACACATGGCCACCTGCAAGAACCAGTGCAGTGCTGACACTCACTACCTAACTTGCTAATGGTATGATCCATCCGCATGTTCCCTTGCAGAAATGCCCCCTCCAGCCAGTCACCTACTCCAGGTCCCCTCTCACAGAAGATCAGTACAAACACTGCTAATGCCTTGCAACTTACCCTTGTACATTTCCGCAGATCCTCCACACCCAATATTCTCTTAGCCAGAACCCATCCAAAGCAGTGCCACAAGCCTGGAACTGTGTAAGGAGTCCAGGGAGGGGTGGGTATCAATCTAAAGTGACTCTTACCCCAGAAAAAGAGAAATATAACCACACACAACAATCAGACTATGGCTTACTAATGGGCTAGGGCAGAGACCTGATCTGACTCTAGGCCCTGCCCACCAACAAAGCTTCACAGGAAACAACACAGGGAAAGCAAACTGAAGCCCTGTGCTACTGCATGTCTGGAAAATGCCAGGTCTGACTCAAACCCAAGGCAGCCAGGGTACACTAAGAGCAAAGGGACAAAATAATTTCCACAAAAGGCAAAGAGATGCATTTTAGATGACTAGACTGAGGCAAAAATAGTTCAGCCACAATATCAGGGTGAACACAACATTTATAGGAGACACCACTGATATGCCAGATTCTGGAGAACAGGAGACACTGCACTACAATGCACTACACAACCTCTTCTTCATAAGATCTCTACTTTCAAGAGGAGGAGATATTCCTAATGCATAGAAACAGAAAATTTGACAAAATGAAGATATAGAGGATTATGTCCCAAATGTTTTAAAAAAAAGGACAAAATCACAGCAAGAGATATAAGCAAAATGGACATAAGTAATATGCCTGATGGAAAATTTAAAATAATGATCATAAAGATACTCATGGCATGTGAGAAAAGAGTGGAGGATCTCAGTGAAACCCTTCAAAAAGAGAGAAAACATTACAAAAATCAGAGATGGAAAACTCAATAAATGAGGTTAAAAATAACTAGATGGAATGACTAGTAGACTAGAAGAAGAAGAATGGATTGGTGTCCTGGAGGATAGAGTAATGGAAAGCAAATCAAGCTGAATGGTGAAAGCAAAAATACAAAATGAAAATAGACACAGAGAATTTAATAACACCATCAAGCATAATAACATTCACATCACAGGGATCCCTGAAAATTTACTTGAAGAAATAATAGCTGAAAACTTTTCAGATCTGGAAAGGAAACAAATCCAGATCCAGGAGGCACAAAGAACCATCACCCCCAACAAAATCAACTCAAGGAAGTCCACACCAAGAGACATAGTAACGAAAATGGAAATGTAGTAACAAAGAATTTTAAAAGCAGCAAGATAAATAAAACTGTTATATACAGGGAAAATCCCATAAGGCTATCAGCTGATTTTTCAGCAATAACATTGCAGGCCAGAAGGGAGTGGCATGATCTATTCAAAGTATTGAGAGGAAAAAATATGCAGCCAATAATACTCTATCCAGGTATCATTCAGAATAGAGGGTGAGATAGAATTTCCCAGACAAAAGGAAAAGGAATTCATGACCACTAAACGAGCCTTACAATAAATGTAAAAGAGGACTCTTTCGATGAAAAGACCATAAGTAGGAATAAGTAAAGTAGGAAGCACAAGAACAGTAAAAATCAGTCAAGGACTCACAAAATAAAAGGACGTAAAGCATGAGACCATATATATAACACATGGGGGGAGGGCAGTAAGGAAGGACTCACACATAAACAAATGTCAACTTAACATAGAATGCTTTATATGGAAGATATTATATAAAAAACTGAATGATAAGTACAAATCAAAAACTGGTAATAGGTATAAAAAAATAAAGATAAAGGAATCAAAGTCTATCCCTAAAGAAACCCAACTATGAGAGAAGAGAGCAAGAGAATATGTGAATGAAGAACTAATAATAATAATAATAATAATAACATGAGTAACAAAATTGCAATAAGTGTATACCTATCAATAATTATGAATGTAAATAGAATAATGCTCCAACAAAAGAGATAGAGTGACTGCAGGATGAAAAACAAGACTCATTTATATGCTGTCTATAAAAGACTCTTTTAAGATCTAAAGACACAATAAGATTTAAATTGAAAGGATAAAGAAGCATTTATGATGCAAATAGATGTGAAAAGAAAGGTTGGGTAGCAATACTTATGTCAAACAAAATAACTTTAAAACAAAGACTGTCACAAGAGACAAGGACACTACATAAACCCTGTGATCATTTCAATTGATGCAGAAAAAACAATTGACAAAGTACAACATCCATTCGTGATAAAAACCCTCAACAAAATGGAGGGAATATACCTCAACATAATAAAGGCTGTATATGAAAAAACCACAGTTAACTTCATACTCAATGGTGAAAAACCAAAAAAAAAGTTTTCTCCTAGGGTCAGGAATAAGAAAAAGATGTCCACTCTCAACACTTTTATTCAACATAGTACTGGAAGTCCTAGCCACAACAATCAGACAAGATAAAATAATAAAAATCATCTGAATTGGTAAGGAAAAAGTAAATCTTTAATTATTTGCAGATGACATACTATATATAGAGAAACCTAAACACTCCACCAGAAAATTTCTAGAACTAATAAATGAATTCAGTAAGGTCACAGGATACAAAATAAGTATACAGAAATATGTTGCACTTATATACACTAATAATGAAGCAGCAGAAATAGAAAATGAGAAAAAATCAATTTACAATTCTGCCAAAAATAATAAAAATACCGAGGAATAAACTTAACCAAGGAGGTAAAAAACCTGTACTCTGAAAACTATAAAACACTAATGAAAGAAATTGAAGATCAAATGAACAAATGAAAAGATGTCTTATGTCCATGGATTGGAAGAGCAAATATTATTAAAATTTCTACACCACTTAAAGCAATCTAGAGACTTAGTGCAATCCTTGTCAAAATGCCAACAGCATTTTCCATAGAACTAGACCAAACAATCCTAAAATTTGCATGGGTTCACAAAAGACACTAAATAGTCAAAGCAACCTTGAGAAAGAAAAACACAACTGGAGGTATTATGATCTCAGATGACTACAAAGCAGTAGTAATCAAAACAGTGTGTTACTGGCACATAGATCAATAGAACATAATAGAGAGCCCAGATATAAACCCAAAATCATATGGTCAGTTAATTTTTGACAAAAGAGTCAAGAATATGCAATGGGAAATATCTCTTCAACAAATGTTGTTGGGAAAACTGGACAGCTACATTTAAAAGAATAAAATTGGATCACTTTCTTACACCATATACAAAAATAAACTCAAAATGGAATAAGGGCCAAAAGGTGAGACCTGAAACCATAAAAATCTTGAAGACAGCACAGACAGTAATTTCTCTGACATTGAGTATATCAGTATTTTTCTAGATATGTCTCATGAGGCAAGGGAAACAAAAGCAAAAATAAGCTATTGGGACTACATCAAAATAAAAAGGTTCTACACAGTGAAAGAAACAATCAACAGAACTAAAATGCAACTGACAGAATGGGAGAAGATATTTGCAATTGAAATATTTTTAATAAAGGGTTTGGACACTTGTGATGAGCACTGGGAGTTGTGTGGAAGTGTTGAATCAGTATATTGTACACCTGAAACTAATATTACACTGTATGTTAACTAACTAGATTTTAAATAATTTTTTAAAAAGTCAAAAAATACATATTTATATAAAGAACTTACATAAGTCAACACCAAAAACCCAAATAATCCAATTTAAAACTGGGCAGAGGACATAAATAGACATTTCTCCAAAGAAAACATACTGATAGCCAACAGATATGTGAAAAGATGCTTATAGTTACTAACCATCAAGGAAATGAAAGTCAAAACTACAATAAAATATCACCTCATGTCTGTGAGAATGGATAAAATGAAAACCACAAGAAGCAACAAGAGTTGGTGAAGATGGGGAGAAAAAGTAATCCTCTTGCTACCTTGGTGAGAAGGCAAACTCATGCAGCTGCTATGAAAAACAGTATGGAGCTTCCCAAAAAACTTAAAAATAGAATTACTATATGAAGCAATAATCACACTATGGAGTATTTACCCAAAGAAATACAAAATTACTAATTTGAAAGGATATATGCACCCCTATGTTTATTGCAGCATTACTTGCAATAGCCAGATTATAGAATGATCCCTTGTGTCAATTGATAGATGAGTGGATAAGGAAGATGTGATTATATATATATATATATATATATATATATACACACACACACACATATATATGTATATAAATATTTTGTAATTATATATACATACATGTATATATAAATTTAAAATGGAATATTACTCAACCATAAAAAGTAATGAAATCTTGTCATTTAAAATATGGATCAATCTGGAGAGTGAAATGCTAAGCAAAATAAGGTGGTCAGAGAAAGACAAATACCATATGATTTCACTCTATGTGGAGTTTAAGAAACAAAACAAACAATATAGGAGCAAAAATGAGAGACACAAACTGAGAAACAGACTCTAATATACAGATAACAAACTGATGGTTACCAGAGGTGAGGTGGGTAGAGGGATAGGTTAAATAGATGATGGGGATTAAGGAGTGCACTTGTGATGAGCAACAAGTGATGCATGGAAGTGTTCAATCACTAAATTATACTGGAAATTAATTTTACACTGTATGTCAACTAATTGGAATTTAAATAAAAACTTAAAAAGAGAAAGATGCCATATGATTTCACTTATGGGGAATTTAAGAACTAAAACAAACAAGGAAAAAAGAGACAAACTAAAAAACACACTCTTAACTTTAGAGAATTGATGGTTATTAGAAGGGCATGGTTGGGAGATGGGTGATACAGGTGAAGAGGACTAAGAGTACACTTATCTTAATGAACACTGAGTAATGCACATAATTGTTCGGTTGCTATACTGTGCACCTGAAACTAACAAAACACTATGTTAACCATACTGGATTTAAAATAAAATTAAAAAAATAAAAAGAGTTATAAATGTTGGCAAACAAGGAAAGACACTTTACTTTCTGTATAATTATGTGGGAAAGTTTAAGAAATTAGCTAGTAAGCCCCTACTCATCTATCTATCTAAATAGATAGATACATACATACATACATACTTATTATTCTTAAATATACTACAGTGGAAATGTATCACTATTCCTTATTCTTTGTCTTTCTTTTCCTTTTCCCAATTTGCTGCTTTGGGATTTCATATGGCGTTCTAATAACAACAATAACAGCTGCAGTGTTGGTGGCAGCAACAAGAGCTATCATTTATGTATTAACTACTTGGTATGCACTTAGCATTTTGCTAAGTTCTTTACAAATTAGTTCGCTACTTCTCCTCTTCTCAATGTTGTGAGGCAAGTAGCAGTATTTTTCCCATTTTACAGATGAAGAAATGAAGAAAAATAGAAGTAAAGTAACCAAGGTTAGATAACTAATGAATTGCTGTGCTTAGATTTAAACCCAGGTGCATTTAATTCTGAATGCTATGTACTTAACCATTATATAATTGTGTTCCATAAAGGTGAAGTTAGTGAAATTACTCCTACCTCTATAAAGTTATAGGTACTATGGGAATGGAAGGTCTGTAATCTTCTCAATATTTATTCATGCTTATCATTTGCACAAGGTATATGGAACTATACAAAAGCAACATTCTATACTGTGTACCCTTTTAGTAGGAATCCTTAGAGAAGCAGCAAGACACCTAGTTAATTAGCCATATTGGCTGAATCATCAATTCGGTGGCTTATGTCATGGCCAGATCACTGAAATATTTTTAAGAATCACTTATTTTTACTGAGGATTTTAAATCATGTATTAATAAATTTGCATGTTGTGGTATTTGTGACATTTATATTAATTTATTTGTTACAAGATATTCATATATTCTATAATTCACTGAAACTAGAATATACTGAACTATGAGAAATCAGGAGTAGAAATAAGCTACTTATGTTGCCATCAGATATTAAAAGGCAAAATAAATTTATAGGAAATACTAAAAATTAGGATCTATGTTTTTCCTAATGCTTGTTTGCATGTATCCTTTGTATGTGTCCAATTTTTTAGCCATCAAATGTGGGCATTAATACAGCATAACTGTTCCGCCCTTCTTTTCCTTGACTTGTCTAAAATCACAAACATTTGTGTATCTAATAACCTTCTGTAGAACATCCTAGGTGAGTGAAATGTTTCTTCTTCCAGTTCTTACTTGATCTAATCCATTATTTACCAGGAAACTAGAATATGTGATTTATACAAAAACACAAATGATTTTGTAAGCAAATATTTAATGATCTCCAGCCAGAAAATGAGTCTAATTTTATGAAAAGCATAATCATCAAGGGATATACATAAATCAATGGAGAATGAGAAATTCTAGTCAGGAATTTCTTGCCAACTCTCTGGGGTTTAGGCGATGAAAAACTCAAAAAGAATAAAGAAATCTCATCTGACATTTTGTTCAGATTTTATATGTGAACATCTTCCACTTAAGATATTCACAGGTAAATTCTAGCCCAGATTTTCCTTCTTCCTGTCAATCAATTCTGATTATTACCCGATTCATCATTAGCAGCTTAATAAACCCAACATTAATCTTCAGTAAATGATAAACTCACTACCCTCTTGTGAGTTGGGATCATGGTCCTGCCCAGGTGATAAGCTGAGACACACACTTGGCTTCTTTATCTTGTTCTGCCAAATAACATGTCTCCTGTGTGCAGATTTGAATCCTGGTAGATCCTATTCTTCACTTAGACAACATTTTCACATAAAAGTATTGCAAATATTTCTACATAAACTGAGTCTGGGGAGAAATTGACTATCCTTTCATTGATTAGACACTCTAAAGATTACACCTCATGAAAGTAGAAACTTTTCTGTGGTGGTGTGGAACTACCTAATGAACAGATTTGTGTCATAAGAGAATTAAAGACATTAGGTGTTGAAATTTTAAAGTTTCAAAATGGAATTCATTAACTGAAGAAATTTTTTAAAATGCTTCAAATTCTATTTGAGCATCATAATCTTCTTCACTTTAAAAGTGGAATATTTTGGGAGCACCTGGGTGGCTCAGTCAGTTAAGTGTCTGCCTTCAGCTCAGGTCATGATTCCAGGATTCTTGGTTCACGTCCCACATCAGGGTTCCTGCTCCTGAGGGAGTCTGCTTCTCCCTCTACCCCAAAACCCTGCTGGTGCTCTCTCTCTCACATGCTCTCTCTCTTTCTCAAATAGTCTTTTTTTCAAAAAAGTGACATATTTTTGTCCTAGAAAATCTACAAGTACTATGTGTATAGGTGTGGAAATATGTATGTAATTCAGTATGATACACTAAAATTAGATTAATTTTAGATTCATCACATAATGTATTATTTCAAAAATAAAGTTGTATTGATTTAGACTTCCTCATATGCTCAATTCTTGAAAAGTTCACCCTAGCATTAGATATAATTTTTCCAATTATTTAGCATATTTCTTTGAAGTGATTACTGAACTACACATATGAAGACAAATCGTATACTTTAATGACATATTGCTATTTACATCATTCTCCTGAAAATGTTTTCCAGAACTCCAGTAGATTACTATGTTTCCATATTATGATGCAAAGTAACTTAAAGAAATCAACTGCTACAACCTTTAGTGCTAAGGTGGGAACATATATCTCTTTGAGTTAACTTTTTTTGGATTTTGATATTTGCATTGGAAAATTATACCCCCAATGTCTCTGATCTGTATAGAGCTAATTACATGTAACTTATAAAAGCAGACTGCAAGAGGCACTGACAGTTGGAAAGGCCTAATGACCAACTGGATGGGAAAATTCCATGATGTCAAAATAAAGGATTTTTATATGTAATTTATTTGCTACAAACATGAATACCTCAGTCTTGTTTTAAAATAGACTTAGGAGAGACAAGATGGCATGGAAGTAGGAGGAGGTGCCATTTCAACCTGTACCATAAAGTGAGCTGATTACCTACCCAAGAACTCTGATCAACCATGAAATCAGCCTGAGATTAGAATTATACACTTCTGGATCTCTAGAGAGACAGAAGACACCAGTGGGCAGGTAAAGCGAAGTTGGAACATTGGACTGATATCGGAAGATAAAAGGGGGAGGGAGCCACCAGAAGCGACCCATTGGAAAGTAATACCCCAATACAAGATTGCCCTATGATTGGAGACCAGCATTAACTTGGAGTCTGCTTGAAAGCACTCAAAAAGAGCAAAGGATTGTGGGGGGAAATTGTGGGAATTGGGTGGTTAGGGACAGGGGCTTAAGTCCACCAACCCAGGACAGCCAACGCTGGTGCTGAGCCAGAGACAGTGCAGCAAAGAAGCCAGGTCTTGGTGACTGAACCACTGGCACACCTGAGAGCATCTGGGTGGCAGTGCCCATGAGGATGAGGGACCACCGTCAGCAGGCAGAACCACAGCCTTTTGCACTTTCCACGCACGCCTGAATGACCAGAATCTGAGTCGTACCCAACACCCTCCCTTGAGAGAGGTGTGTGCAGGCACCAGCCAGCACTCTCTCAGACCCCAAAAAGTCTGAGCACTCCCAGCCCGGGCCAGAGTGAGAATCTCAGTGTGCTATCGCTGCTTGGGACCTCCCTGGTGGTCTGGAGCTACCAAGACAGCTGCGGCTAGTATTTCTTGTGGTTTTGGGTACAAGTGGGAGTTCCTGTGATCCCAGAGACTGTGACTGGGAACGTGCTCTGCCAGCGGCAGAGTGGGAATTTATGTGCTCTGGAGTAACCAGAGGGGAACAGACTGAGGTTTCTTTCTGGGAGGGAGGTCTAGGTGCAGTTTGCTTTCCTCTAAACCTCCAGAAACCATCAAAAGACACCAAGGGCGAGAGAAAACGAACAAACAAACAAACAAACAAAAACTTGCAGAGAACAAAAGCCTGAAAAACCGGTTTCCTCAGAGCCCACCCCCTTGATGAGGGCAGGAGGACTTAACTCTAGCAAGACTCCCTGAAAACCCACTCAGCAGGCACCTCCCCAGAAAGCCAACCTAAAAAAAAAAAAAAAAAAGACAAGAGGACAACCACCACTATTTCAAAGATACAACTTTTATTTTTAATTCATTCCCACTATTCTGCTTCTTTTCATTTATATATATATATATAGCTTTTTAACCTATTTACTGTCACAATGAGATGTCCAGTACATCAAATTCCATAATAACATTTTAACCTGAACTTTTTGATACATATACCTGTGTTTTTCTTTTGCTTTTCTATTTTTTAAAATTTTTTAATATTTAATTTAATTTGTTTTAGTTTATTCTTTTCTTAAAATATTCATATAGAGATAAGCTTCAAGGCAATCCCCTTTCCCCAATCAATGCTACTCCTATAAGTAAACCAGTTTTTAATCCCCCTTTATCTTACAAAAGTTGAGTCCTTTAACAAAGATATCAAGATACATACAGGAAGAATCAAAATAACCCTCCTTGCCCACACTGAGAATTTATAACCACTCTCTGATCATTTTCTTCTGCTGGTGTTTCTGTGTATTTGCTTTTGTCCTGGTAGTATATAAATCTTATACATGGGGTTCTTTTTGATGAGGTTCTTTTGTTTTGTTTTGTTTTGTTTTGTTTTAATTAATTTATTTATTTATTTTCCTCTTGTCATCTACTTTTGTCAGTCTTTTTGTTTCCCTGTTTTTGTTTGTATACTTCATAAATCTTACCTTGGGGCCCATTTGGGCTGGGCCTTCTCTTTTATTTTATCTTTCTTTTTCTTTTTTCCTGTCTCTCTCTCTCACTTTTTTTTCTTTTGGGTGGGGACTCTTGATTGCTCAGAAGCATTCCAGGGTGCACCTTGCCTGCACCATGGTCAATACATACAGCTACACATCCGTTCAGCCATCTCTCACCAAAATGACTAGGAGGAAGAATGCCCAACAGAAGAAAAATTCAGATACTGGGTCCTCTGCATCAGAGCTATTGGATATGGACACAGACAATATGTCGGAAAGGGAATTCAGGCTAACAATTATCCAGGCAATAGCTAGGTTGGAGAAAGCAATGGATGGCAAAAAGGAATTGATTAGGGCAGAAGTCAAAGCCACAAGGGATGATGTTCACAATGTTCTCAATGAGTTCCATCTAATCTAAATTCTCTAAAAGCTAGGGTAACTGAGGCAGAAGATAGAATTAGTGATCTGGAGGACAAACAGATAGAGAGAAAGGATCAGGAGGAAGCCTGGAACAAACAGCTTAGAAGCCACAGAAACAGAATTAGGGAAATAAAACATGCCATGAAATGTTCCAACGTCAGAATTATTGGAATCCCTGAAGGGGAAGAGAAAGAAAGAAGACTAGAAGCTACAGTGGAACAAATTCTCCATGAAAATTTTCCCAATCTCGTCAATGGAACCAGCCTCGTGTACTAGAGGCAGAAAGGACTCCCCCCAAGATCATAGAAACTAGAAAGACTTCAAGGCACATGATAGTGAAAATGATGATCATAACTGTAGACAGGAGCTCTTGAAAGCAGCTAGAGCAAAGAAATTCCTTACATACAGAAGAAAGTCCATCAGAATAATGTCATACCTGTCCACAGAAACCTGGCAAGCCAGAAAGGGATGGCAAGACATACTCAGGGCACAAAATGAGAAGAACATGCAGCCAAGACTACTTTATCCAGCAAAACTGACATTCAAAACAGATGGAAAGATAAAGAGCTTCCAAGACTGGCAAGGTTTAAAAGAGTATGCGACCAACAAGCAGACACTGCAGGAATTACTAAGGGGGTTTCTATAAAAGAGGAAAAATCCGAAGAATATCATTGAACAGAAATATATGGAGATAATCTAAAGAAACAAAGACTTCACAGGTAACACGAGGTCAATAAAAACATATCTCTCAATAATCACTCTCAATGTGAATGGCCTAAATGTGCTCATAAAACAACACAGGGTTGCAGATTGGATAAAATGACAGGACCCTTCCATATGTTGTTTATAACAGACACATTGCAAACCTAAGGATACACCCAGACTGAAAGTGAAGGGATGGAGAAGCATCTTTCATGCCAATGGGGCTCAAAAGAAGGCTGGGGTAGAGATTCTCATATCAGATAAATTAGCTTCTAAGCTAAAGTCTGTAGTCAGAAATATAGAAGGACACTACATGATTCTTAAAGGGACTATCCACCAAGAAAATCTAACAATTGTAAATATTTATGCTCCCAATATGGGAGCAGACAATTACATTAGAAAACTGTTAATCAAGATAAAGAGTCATATTGACATGAATACATTAATAGTAGGAGATCTTAACATGCCACTCTAGTAATAGACAGTGCATCCAAGCAGAAAATCGATAAAGAAACAAGAGCATTGAATGACACATTGGACCAGATGGACCTCATAGATATATACAGAACATTCCACCCTATTCCCATTCCACAGAACAGAATACTCATTCTTCTCGAGTGCACATGGAACCTTCTCCAGAAAAGACCACATACTGGGTCACAAATCAGGGCTCAACTGGTACCAAAAGATTGAGATTACTCCTTATGTATTCTCAGATCACAATGCTTTGAAACTGGAGCTCAATCACAAGGAAAAGATTGGAAGGAACTCAAACACCTGGAAGCTAAAGACTACCTTGCTTAAGAATGCTTGGATCAACCAGGAAATCAAAGAAGAACTTAAACAATTCATAGAAACCAATGAGAATGAAGACACTTCAGTCCAAAACCTACGGGATAGAGCAAAGGTGGTCCTAAGGGGGAAATACAGAGCCATCCAAGCCTCCCTCAAAAAAACTGAAAAATCCAGAATACACCAGCTGTCTACACCTTAAAGAATTGCAGAATCAACAGCAAATTAAGCCAACTCCAAACACAAAAAGGGAAATAATCAAGATTAGAGCAGAATTCAATGACATAGAAACTAGAGATATAGTAGAATGCATCAATGAAACCAGAAGCTGTTTTTTTGAAAGAATCAATAAGATCAACAAACCATTGGCCAAACTAATCCAAAAGAAAAGAGAGAAGGCCCCAATTAATAAAATTATGAATGAAAAGGGAGAGATCACAACTAACACCAAGGAGACAGAAACAATCATCAAAATTATTATCAACAGTTATATGCCAATAAGTTAAGCAACCTAGATGAAATGGATGCATTCCTGGAAAACTATAAACTTCCAAAATTGAATCAGAAAGAAATTGACAACCTGAATAGACTGATATCTAGTAACGAGATTGAAGCAATGATCAAAAACCTCCCAAAAAACAAGAGCCCAGGACCTGACGGGTTCCCTGGGGAATTCTACCAGTCTTTCAAAGAAGAAATAACACCTATTCTCCTGAAGTTGTTTCAAAAAACTAAAGCAGTAGGAAAACTTCCACACCTTTTATGAAGCCAGCATTACCCTGATCCCCAAACCAGGCAAGGACCCCATGAAAAAGGAGAATTTCAAACAAATATCACTGATGAATATGGATGCTAAGATTCTCAACAAGATCATAGTAAATAGGATCCAACAGCACATTAAAAAGATTATCCACCAGGACCAGGTGGGATTCCTCCCTGGGTTGCAAGGTGGTTCATTTGCAAATCAATCAATGTGATAGAACAAATCAATAAGAGAAGAGAGAAGAACCACATGGTCCTCTCAATTGATGCAGAAAAAGCATTTGACAAAATCCAGCATCCGTTCCTGATTAAAAGATTTCAGAGTATAGGGATTGAGGGAACATTCCTGAACTTCATAAAATCTATCTATGAAAAACACAAATATCAAATACAGCAAATAGCATCCTCAATGTGAAAAAGCTTGCAGCCTTCCCGTTGAGATCAGGAACACAAAAAGATGCCCACTTTCACCACTCTTGTTCAACATAGTATTAAAAGTCCTAGCAACAGGGGCGCCTGGGTGTCTCAGTGGGTTAAGCCACTGCCTTCGGCTCAGGTCATGATCTCAGAGTCCTGGGATTGAGCCCCACATCGGGCTCTCTGCTCAGCGGGGAGCCAGCTTCCTCCTCTCTCTCTGCCTGCCTCTCTGCCTGCTTGTGATCTTTCTCTGTCAAACAAATAAATAAAATCTAAAAAAAAAAAGTCCTAGCAACAGCATTCAGACAACAAAGAGACATAAAAGGTATCCAAATTGGTAATGAAGAAGTTAAACTCTCTCTTCGCAGATGACATGATATTTTATATGGAAAACCCAAAGACTCCACCCCCAAACTACTAGAACTACTACAGCAATTCAGTAATGTGGCAGCATGCAAAGTCAATGTACAGAAATGAGTTGCTTTCTTATACACTAACAATGAAAACACAGAAACAGAAATTAGTGAATCAATTCCATTTACTATAGCACCAAAAACCATAAGATACCTGGGAATAAACCTAACCAAAGAGGTAAAGAATCTGTACTTGAGGAACTACAGAACATTCATGAAAGAAATCGAAGAAGACATAAAAATATGGAAGACCATTCCATGCTCCTGGATCAGAAGAATAAACATTGTTAAAATGTCTATACTGCATAGAGCAATCTATACCTTTAATGCTATTCTGATCAAAATTCCACCGGTATTTTTCAAAGAGCTGGAGCAAATAATCCTAATATTTGTATGGAATCAGAAGAGACCCCAGATTGTTAAGGAAATGTTGAAAAAGAAAAACAAATTGGCGGCATCACGTTTCCTGAGCTTTACTACAAAGCTCTGATCACCAAGACAGCATGGTACTGGCATAAAAACAGACACATAGACCAGTGGAACAGAGTAGAAAGCCCAGACATGGACCCTCAACTCTATGGTCAAATAATCTTCGACAAAACAGGAAAAAATATACAGTGGAAAAAAGACAGTCTCTTCAATAAATGGTGCTGGGAAAACTGGACAGCTACATGTAGAAGAATGAAACTTGACCATTCTCTTACACTGTACACAAAAATAAACTCAAAATGGATAAAAGACCTCAACATGAGACAGGAATCCATCAGAATCCTAGAAGAGAATATAAGCAGTAACCTCTTCGATATCAGCCACAGCAACTTCTTTCAAGATATGTCTCCAAAGGCAAAGGAAACAAAAGTGAAAATGAACATTTGGGACTTCATCAAGATCAAAAGCTTCTGCACAGCAAAGGAAACAGTCAACAAAACAAAGAGGCAGGGTGCCTGGGTGGCTCAGTGGTTAAAGCCTCTGCCTTTGGCTCAGGTCATGATCCCAGGGTCCTGGGATCGAGCCTCACATCAGGCTCTCTGCTCAGCAGGGAGCCTGCCTCCTCCTCCTCTCTCTCTCTGCCTGCCTCTCTGCCTACTTGTGATCTGTCTGTCAAATAAATAAAAATCTTTAAAAACAAAAACAAAAACAAACAAACAAACAAACAAAAGAAAAAAACAAATAGGCAACCCACGGAATGGGAGAAGATATTTCCAAATGACAGTACGTACAAGGGCTGATATCCAGGATCTATAAAGAACTTCTCAAACTCAACACACACAAAACAGATAATCATGTCAAAAAATAGGCAGAAGACATGTACAGACACTTCTCCAAAGAAGACATACAAATGGCTATCAGACACATGAAAAAATGTTCACCATCACTAGCAATTAGGGAGATTCAAATTAAAACCACATTGAGATACCACCTTACACCAGTTAGAATGGACAAAAATAGCAAGACAGGAAACAACATATGTTGGAGAGGATGTGGGGAAAAGGGAACCCTCTTACATTGTTGGTGGGAATGCAAGTTGGTGCAGCCAATTTGGAGAATGATGTGGAGGAGATTCCTTATGAAATTAAAAATAGAGCTTCCCTATGACCCTGCAATTGCACCACTGGGTATTTACCCCAAAGATACAGATGTAGTGAAAAGAAGGGCCATCTGTACCCCAGTGTTCATAGCAGCAGTGGCCACGGTCACCAAAGTGTGGAAAGAACCAAGATGCCCTTCAACGGGTGAATTGATAAGGAGAATGTGATCCATATACACTATGGAGTATTATGCCTCCATCAGAAAGGATGAATACCCAACTTTTGTGTCAGCATGGGCGGGACTGGAAGATGTTATGCTGAGTGAAATAAGTCAAGCAGAGAGAGTCAATTATCATATGGTTTCACTTATTTGTGGAGCATAACAAATAACACGGAGGACATGGGGAGATGGAGAGGAGAAGAGGGTTGGGGGAAATTGGAGGGGGAAATGAACCATGAGAGACTATGGACTCTGAAAAACAATTGGAGGGTTTTGAAGGAGCAGGGGTTGGGAAGTTGGGCCAGCCTGGTGGTAGGTATTGTGGAGGGCAAGTATTGCATGGAGAACTGGGTGTGGTGCATAAACAATGAGTTCTAGTACACCAAAAAGTAATTAAATAAATAAAAAATTAAAAAAAAAAAGAAATGAGAAGCTGGTGTCTAGGTACGTTTCATATGCAGCAACAAATAATGAATTCAAGAATGAAAAACAATTTGAAGATTCCAAAATTTTGATTATCTTCCTTTTTATTATTTTGTATAATCATTATAGTATACTCTACCAGGAAGACATTTCAATAGATTTGATTTTATGTCATTACTTATTTTTCTTTGTTTTATAAGTTGGTTGATTCACTGATTAAAAATTTTTTTAAAAAATCTATACTTATGCATCATAACATACTCAAGAGAATGGCTGTAAACTAATTTTTGCTGATAGAGTTATATTTCCTTTTAAAAAAATACTTTTAGATGGAGACACCTAGAAGTGACACTATAGGTACTTTCTATCTTTTCATAGATGTAAGTAGCTTTTTTTAAAACAGCTTTATTGAGGTATATTTCATATTTTATAAAATTAATTACCTTAAAATGTAAGATTCAGTGATTTTTAGAAATTTACTGAGTGTTACAACCATCACTGTAAATCAGTTTTAGAACATTTCCATTCCCCGTAGTAAGATCTCTCATGTTAATGTATAGGTACTATCTGTTTGTATTCCTCTCCCCAAGCAATCACTAATCTACTTTTGGTCTCTGTAAATCTTCATTTATGGACATTTCATTTAAGTGGACTCATACCATATGTTGTCTCTTGTATCTGGTTTCAGTCAATTTACCTAAATGATTTTGAAGTTCATCAATCTTATAGCATGCATCAGTACTTTATTTCTTTTTATAGCCATATAATGTTTCATTATAATGATATAACACAATTTATTTACCCATTCATCAATATTCTAAAGAGGACAGATTATTGATTTGAGATCTTTCATTTCTAATAAAGACATTTAAAGCATTTTAGAAAAACTAATCCTACTACAGTCATATACCGTAAATGTTGATATGTTGTATTTTGCTCTCATTTAAATAAAAGCTTCTTATCTATCTGGCAAAAAATAAAAATAAAATAGACTTAGTCTGTCAAGTAATCACTTTTGGAGAATAAAAGAACAACAAGGCTAAGTGGTATATTCTATATTTTAAAATTATAATTCTTTACTACCTAAATTCATGTTGAACTTATAGATTGTATTTCTTTTGCCCTAAACTGAGTAAAAAAAATAATCTATATGAATAAGAAATGACATCTAATATAGTCAATGTCTACAAAACAATAAGAGGTAAGCTGATGATTCAGGGAGCAAAATCGAGCCAGCTGTATAATGTATTTTAGCATTTCCTACCCCAAATTGTTTGAGGAAACATTTCACTTTACATCTAACTGTGTCAACAAAATAATACCATTAATATAGTGCTTTTTTTCTTAGGTATTTCTCAAAGATTATCTTACTTACTCCTCATAACAATTCATTGATGTAGGGTTCCCAGTACTAGAATCTTTCCATTGATATCAGAATATCTTTAATTAGGAGAAAATACCATTTAATATCTTCTTCTTTATTCTCAAATTTTTAACTTTTTCCCCCACCAATCCCTTTGATAGTCTAATTGCATTTTTTTTAGCCATAATGATAACTGCCACATATTCCCATCAACAACTTTACCAATATACGTATAGAAACAATAGTTAGCATTTATTGAGGACTTACTCTGTGCCAAGCATAACTGTATACACTTACCTTTTTCAACCTATTTAATATTTACAAAAACTCTATGAGCTATGTGTTACTATTCCATCCAAATTCTATTTTATTTGTTTTGAGATATAATTGACATCTAACATTGTGTAAGTTTGATATATACAAGACAATGATTTGATATATGTATATATTGTGAAATGATGACAACAATAGTTAATAGTTAACTGCACCTCATGTAGTTATAAAGACTTTTTTTTCTTTTTTAAAGTCTACTTTAATTAACAACTTTCAAATATACATAACAATATTAACTATACCATGCTTTACCTTATATCTTCAGGAGTTATTTACCTTATAACTAGAAGTTTGTACATTTTGACCACCTTTACCCATTTCCCTCACTCTTCTCCTGGCAACCACCAAGTGATCTCTATTTCAATGAGCTTGATTTTGTTTTGATGTTGTTGTTGTTTTTGTCTTATTTTGTTTTCTTTTCTTTTCTTTGGATACAACATATATTTCCCATTTTAGAGATAATAAAATGAAAGCATTAGCCCAAGCTTACAAAAAAAAAAGCAAAAAAACCCAAAACAACAACAAAAACAAAAGCAAATGGCAAACACAGGGTATAGACTCAGGAAGTATGTCTCCAGACCCTCACTCTAAACCCCATACTCTACTGCCTTGCTGCTATTACAGAAGTGTTCCCTAAGAGTGTACTCCCTTGTGCCTTGAATCACATCCCTCCTCACCTTCACAAGGACTTTACTCATGCAATTATGTCCTTCCCCTAGTAATTAGTTTCTTCCTCCTATCTGTGAACCAAACCCCATTATTATTCAAATATGCTTCATTATCATCCATCTTAAAAATGTAACAAACAAACGAACAAACAAACAAAAAACTTCTCCATTTCTCTATTCTCATTCAATGGTAATAGTTCTCTAAATACTTGTCTCTACTCCCTAACTCAACCTCTTGATCTTTATTTATTTTTCAAACCATCTTATTAAAATACTCTTCCAAATACTTACCTAAATTCTCTAACTCAACTTCTTTGTCTTACAAAAGTTTTCACCAAAAACACCAAAGACATATTTTGTCCAACTCAATGGCAAGATCTCTGATTTAATTTTATTGACCCATCAGTAGCACTTGGCATGGATGACAACATTCTCATGGAAGTATCATCTAGGTTTTGGGGGGTTTTTTGTTTGTTTGTTTGTTTGTTTGTTTATCTCATCAGACACTTTTTCTCAGTCTCTTTTTCTGGCCCATCCTCCTTGATAAGACTTTTAGAAGTTGGAATGCCTCAGATTTCTTCCTTACCCCTTCTTTCTTCTGTACCCTCTCTCACTAAGCTTATCTAGAACCACAACTTCAAATCTATATACTGATATGTTTCAAATCCACAGCTCCATCTTAGACTGTTCTTTTGAACTTCAGAAATCATATAATATATACAACTCCCCACACCATATTGTCACTTGGAAATCTAATAGGCATGTCAACCATAATAGAACCCAAATAAAACTAGAGTTTCACTTCTAAATCTGTTCTCTACCAACCTTTCCCCTTTGGAATAAACACCCAGTTGTTGAGGCTAAAAACAAAATGTCGGAATCACCCTTGATTCTTCTTTCCTTCAAATCTCAGGTCTCATCCATCAGTAAATACTGTCATACCTCCAAAAATCTATCTCCAAAAATATTACTGCTACTAAAATTTTTCAGATCTTTTTCCACTGGATTTGAAACCTCTAGTCCTGGGGCGCTTAGGTGGCTCAGTGGTTAACCTGAGCCTTTGGCTCAGGTCATGATCTCATGGTCCTGGAATCGAGCCCCACATTGGGCTTTCTGCTCAGTGGGGAGCCTGCATTACCCCCCCTTTGCCTGCCTCTCAGCCTACTTGTGATCTTTATCTGTCAAATAAATAAATAAAATCTTAAAAAAAAAAAGAAAGAAAGAAATCTCTAGTCCAAGTCACTATTCTCATATGGACTATTGCAATTTTTCTCCCTGTTTCTACTAATTTTCCCCCTATAATCTGTCCTCTTTACATCCCCTAGGATAATATAAAGCTTTTGAAAACATTAATAATAGTTCTTCACAGTTCATAACCTTCCAGTGTTTCTTCATCAAACTTAAAATAAAATCGACTGTTTATCATGGATTACAAGGGTCTACATTTTGTTGCTTCACCCTATTTATTTTCAGGTCTTTCCACCCTCTCCCTCCTTAATTTTACTTTGTTCAGATGGGTTCTTCTTGCACAGTAAGCTTATTTCTCTTTCAGTGATTTTTGAAATATATATACTTCTCTTTCTCATCATTCAAGTCTCAAGTCAAATGCCACTTCCCCAAAAATGTTTTTCCTAACCACCCTGAAAACTGATCACGTGGTTACCCTCATTTAGAGTAAGATAGCTCTTCTTTTTATTATTATTTATGAGCGCTAGACATATTCTCATTTCTTTTCAGTTTATTGTCTATCTGTCCCTTTGGAATGTAAGATCCTTGAGGATAGGGATCTAGTCTATCTTGGGTCCTTAACATCTAGAAAGTATCTGTACAATAATAGGCACTCAGTGAATAACTATTAGCAGACTCATTATGATACAATTATATCTGCAGATGGAAATTCAAAAACAGTAAATATGGGAAGTGGTTAAATGAAGTCACTAAAAGTGGATCAGGAAACACCATTAAGGGCTTTATTCCAACTACAAGGCAGTCTACCTTGAAAAAAATACAAAATCAAATAGGTAATAGGTGATGGTTAGAGAGACAGACAGATAGATATATCATTTTGTGATGAGTTTTTCTGGCCAATTTGATCATCTTTCTACTTTCAAAGCAATTTTATATCCCTAGAAGTAAAAAATTGCTTGGTAGATGACATGAATTTAAGTTTTTCGAAGTTCTTAATAAGTGTAAAGTAGATGTTTATAAGGCAAAGAGTTTCCCCACTAAATTTATATTATATGATACAGATATAATATTAAACTACCTCCTTTTTAAGCCACAATCTGGTAAAATTGGTTGTACATATTGTCAAAGCACAAGGCCTTCTTCCCTATTTATATGTTGTTCCTCAAATCTCTCTCTGTTTATAAACACTAGTCACTGAATTCATACTCAATTCAGTATGACCTCATTTCATTCTGATTATATCTGCAAAAATTCTATTTCCAAACAAAGTCATATTACATGTACTGGAAGGGAGGACTCAGTATTCCTTTGGGGTGTGCACAATTGAACTAATAACATCTTTGACTTGTGTGTGTTACAGTGATTAGTAATTTCTATTTATTATTATTATTATTATTATTATGGTAATTTGAACTTCATATTTAATAAAGCATGAGTTTACATTTTATAAGTTTGGGCCTATAATCTCGCTTTTCTTTAAAAAGGGTATTTTGAGCCTCCATATAATGTATGTTAAAGATAGGAAATTCCAAAATTCCTATTTCTAATAGAAGTACGCTATTTTGGTAATTTTTATTTTGGATTTTTATTTAGTCTTTTAAAGAGAGACAATAATCTGTCTAACTCAATTAAAAAGTACTTTGACAATACAAATACTACTGACATAGAATATGAAATTTCAGGGGGAGGGGACTCATTTTCATTAAATTATTGCCTCTAAAGATTGACAGATACAGGGCGCCTGGGTGGCTCAGTGGGTTAATCCTCTGCCTTTGGTTCAGGTCATGATCTCAGGGTCCTGGGATGAAACTCCACATCAGACTCTCTGCTCAGTGGAGAGCCTGCTTCCCCCTCACCCCTGGCTGCCTCTCTCCCTGCCTGTGATCTTTCTCTGTCAAATAAATAAAATAAAAAATCTTTGGGGAAAAAAAAATGATTGACAGACATAGCTGCCCATGATTAGTTCCATTTTGAATGTTGCTATGTACTGAGACAAACTTCAGGGTATTTTCCTCTACTAATAAAATTAAGTTAATATCATTATAATAAAGAGTCTAGAAGCAATATAGTGAGTTGTCACTCTATTGCTGGGAGTAGTTTTTTTGTTTGTTTGTTTTTGTTTTCTGGGAATAGTTCTAAGCCAATATCTTTTAACCCTTATTTGTCCTTATTTTAAGGAAATCATTAGGTCATGTAAACAAAAGTATAATTTATTGTTTCCTCCTATCTTTCTCATTTAGTGTTCTATAGTGGACTAGCCAAGTGAGATTTGTAGAGCTAAGATTTTTCAATGACCAAAAATAAATAATAGGAATAATAGTAGGTCACTCTGTGTAATACTTTGAAGTTATATAAAGAAAAAAATGACTATAGAATTGCTTAGTGTATGAGCTATGAGATGAGGATAAATGTTTACAATCCATTTAGTGAAGTTCTACTAAAAACCAAAAGCCTGTAAAAACTGAAACATAAAAACTCCTTAGTGCTAAATCAAATGTCTTTTCACCATTCCAATATTATAAGACCATTTCCCCCCTTAAATCTATGAGAAAAGCAAATCCATTTATGTTATTCATAATACTTATGAACAGGCTGTGGTTGTTAATAAAACATGTCAGTTGTGCATGTAATAAGAAGATATAACCTCTTTTGCCCTCCTAGAGTAGTTGTTTGCCTTTATGAATGGTCCCAATCAGGTAAATATATTTACAATTGTATCTTTATCAATCCTAATTAGAAGGTCTTCTTTCATTCATTAGATGGAGGTCTGAGTTTTAAGATCTAAACCAAAGTAAATTTTTGTAAAACCAGTTTAATGCAAATTTCAGATTCCGAGGCATACATAACAAATCTTTATCATTGGCAAGATAAAAATTTCTTTTGGAAATCACAGAATTCAGAGCTGGAAAGGACAATTGGAAACAGTTAGTGGTAGGGCTACAGTGAGACCCTAGTTCTCTTATTTCATATTTTAGTGTTTTCTTTACTGCTGAACTACAACTCCCCAGGCCCGATGATTTGTTTGCAGCATCAGAATCTCAAAGAAATCTAATTTGATTCAATTGGCCGCAACAGATATTTTAAATCTCCAATTATACAAAAATACCTTAATGACATCATTTCAAAAAGAATAACCCATTCCAAATCCCCATCAAACATAATTCATTCTTTTGTGCCAACTTAAAAAAAAATCCCTTTTAAACTCTACCTTTGATCAGTCTTTCATTCTGACTAATTAGCATCTTCTCCCTGAGATGCTTCCCAGAAAATAAATATGATGTTTCTCCCACCTGATAAATTAATAGAAAAACTTCTCTATTTTGACATGTGTGTTTGGTTGTGAGATGGTTACAATAAGTAGCTTTTGAGATTGATTAAAACCCTTAGCTTCAATTTAATTATTAATCTCAGCAACCATATATTACTTTGTGTACTACAGAAAAATAGAGATCATCTTTTAATCATTGATTTTTCTAGTAGTAAAGCACCAGCTCTGTTACCTTTATATATTAACATTTCTGTTAAATATATTTTCAGCTTGCTTTGCTTTCCTTGTCAAAAGAAAAAAAAATAAAGTCATCTGTTAAATTTGCAGCCTCAGTTTTCTCCTACTGATCATTCTGAGCAGGAACAAAGTCACTCTGCTACTTGCAAATAAGATTTTCCTCTGAGAGAGTGGAGGTTAATATTGCAGAGGAGTTGGGAGAAATCTAACTTTGTCTCATCCTCGAATACAAATAGATTTTTATCAAATCATTCTGAACATCTGAGAGATCAATTGGTGATCTGAGAAAACAAATGCTGCAAGTCTACAAGTAGAAAAGTGACTACCATTTGGATGGTAGGAGGTGTAGAGATTTCAATCTGTTGTGATATAGCTGGGATACAGTAAAGGTGAGGGATCCTGCTTAAGGAGGCTACTGCAAAGCATTACAGGTAGTGGAGTGCAAACTTGGAACTTTTAAAAGTCTGCTGTAGTGGGGAATGTGCCTGGTTTAAAGGTGCTCAAGTGGGGAAGTGGAGCAGAATCCCAGGTATGACAACATAGTCTAAGGTTACCAAGGATCACAAGAAGAGTGGGTGGTGGCAGAGTATGGCAGAGTTCCTAGACATAGGAGCAGGGAAGCTGTCTGAGAACAGTGAGTCTAGATGCCAGCTTTCTGCTCTGTGTTCCCATAAACTGCAAACTGCTGCATAGTCATGCAAAAGGCAGAATTGTGGTGAGGCACCCGCCTCTCCCACAGGAGGAAGAGTGTGGGTCCACACCACTCCAGGAGTCCCTAAAATTTAGAGTTTTGAAACACAGTCATGTCTGAGATAAAAATGTTCAGTCACATGCTGGGTGAACACAGAGTTCTGATGGAAACTGGGGAGACAGAGTGATTGATTGCTTTTCTGAGAGGGTTCACTGGAGAGTGGGAGGCACAAATTTTCAACTCCAGGGCTAAAGAGAAGGGCAAAGCCATATTCATACCACCCATCAGTGTTAAAAGCATAAAACAGTACCATGTATTAGAGTCTGGAGCCACTTAAACTGAGCCCTGCCTCAGACCACTAGAGGCACATTTCTACTAGGGCAAGTCTACTTGAGAATCAGAGCAACAGGCCCTTCTCCCAGAATACCAGCAAAAACAACTAATTCTCACCAAGTTTACTGATCATAGAGGGCTGCAAACCTCCAGCTCTCAAGGAAAATAGTATCTAGCATTCTTTGTATTTTTATTCTCTGGTCTTTTAGTATTATTTATTCAACTATTTTCTTATTTTTTTAATTCTTTTCAATTATTTTCTTAAATTTTTATATATGTTATGTATATTTTAACTCTGTGATTACTTTTAGTGTATTTCACTTTGGATAGATAGATATGTTATTCTTTTTCTTATTTTGGGACCTAATTTCTTTAACAAGCATTACAAAACACCCAGGATCTATGTATTTTTGTTGTTGTTGTTGTCATTATTGTTGCTATTGCAGTTTTGTCTTTCCCTCTTTTTTCTTTTCTTTTCAGGATAAAATGACAAGATGGAGACATTCACCTCAAAGGAAAGAGCAGGAGACAGTACTCACTGTCAGGGATTTAATCAGTATGGGTATAAGTAAAATGTCTTAACTATAAATTAAAACAATGATTATAAAGATACTACCTTACTGTAGAGATAAAAAGAATAAAATCTAGTCAGGCTGAAATTACAGATGCCATTATTGAGATGCTGTCCAAAGTGGAGGCCATAAAAATGAGGATGGATGAAACAGAACAATGAATTGGTGATATAGAAGATAAAATTATGAAAAATAAGGAAGCTGAGAAGAAGAGAGAGAGAAAACTATTAAATCACAAATGTAGACCTAGGGAATTCAGCAATTCCATAAAGTGAAATAATATCCATGTTGTAGGAGTCCCAGAAAATGAGGAGCAGGAGGAAGGGGCAGAAGGCTTATTTGAACAAATCATAGCTGAGAACTTCCCTAATCTTGGGAAGGGAACAGGCATTAAAGTTCAGGAGGCACAGAGAACCCCTGTCAATATCATCAAAAATAGGTCAACACATTGTGACGTATGATGAAGCTTGCAAATTACCGAGACAAAGAAAAAATCATGAAAGAGGCTCAGAATAAGAAGTTCACTCTGGAAAACTGTATGGAGTTTCCTCAAGAAGTTAAAAATAGAATTACCTATTACCCAGCAAATTTGAACTATGAAGTACTTATCCAAAGGATGCAAAAATAGTTATTTGAAGGGGCACACACACCCAAATTTTATATCAACAATGTCCACAATCACCAAAATATGGAAAAAGCCCAGATGTCCATCCACAGATGAATGGATGAAGAAGTGATATGCATACACACACACACAATGGAACATTACTCATCCATTTGCAGCAATGTGGATGGAACTAGAGGGTATTATGCTAAGTGAAATAAGTCAGTTAGAGAAAGACAAATGCCATATGATTTCACTATATATGGAACTTAAGAAACAAAACAGATGCACATAGAAGAAGGGAAAGAAAAATAAAAATGAGATAAAAACAGGAAGGCAAACCATAAGAGACTCTCTTAACTGTAGGAAACAAATAGGGTTGCTGAGGGGAGATGGGAGGATGGAATAATGGGTGATGGGCATTAAGGAAGACAGTTGATTTAATGAACATGGTGTTATATACAACTGATGAATCACTAAATTCTACCCCTGAAGCTAATAATACAATATATATTAACTAAACTAAGTTTAGGGGTGCCTGGTCTCAGTCTGTTAGATATCAGCTCAGGTCATGATCCTAGAGTCCCAGGATCAAGCCCTGCACTGGGCTCCCCACCCAGTGAGGAAGGAGTCTGCTTCTCCCTTTGCCCCTCACCCTGCCCTTGTGTTCTCTCTCTCTCAAATAAATAAATAAAATCGTAAAAAAATGAATTTAAATTAAAATATTTTAAAAAAAATATTTTCCTCTGAGAGCTTAGAATGGAATTCAGCTTCTGGACTAGTTGATTATTTTTATTTTTATTTTTTCTTAAAGACAATAGGTCAGAAATAGCTTAAATAGGAATTCAGCTTCTGGACTAGTTGATTATTTTTATTTTTATTTTTTCTTAAAGACAATAGGTCAGAAATAGCATGTATTTTTAATTATATAAATTATTTTTCTACCACTTTGGAAAAATTCCTCCATAGTGACTATTACAATTATTTTAGTGTTAATCTTACCAATATGTGAAAAATATTTTCTGTGAAATTTGAGATATTTAAATTATGAAAATAAAAATTCATTTAAAGTATTATCTCCATTGTCAATGAAGAAGAATGCTACAACAGAGTTCTCTTTTGCATCAGAATTAACCAAAGTTATCAATGCAGAAATTATATTTTAATCACTTTGTGTACTCATTAAAAAGTCCACAATTAATCACAAGTAATTGTTCCTAAGGTTTTTCTAGAAGTAATACATGTATTATGTTACATACTGATTTGAATGCTATAATTCTGAGATCTCAAATAATAGTTGCTTAAACTAGAGAGGTTTATTTTTCTTTCACATCAAAATGGGTAGACATCTTCAAAAATATCAGGTATCCAGTTATTTCTAGCATACTGATCTGAGGTCAACAACATATAACTGTCATCTCCTTGTCCAAGATAATTTTATAGCTTCTGCTATCATTTTTATATTCCAGCCTAAAGGAAAGATGTAATGACACAAGGGAAAAAACAACCCTTTCTTTTAAATGAATGGCTTGGATATAGAGTACATTACCTCTTTTCACATTCCACTGGCCAAAACTTAGTCACATGGTTTGCCTTGCATACTAAAATGGAGCCTGTGAAATATGGTCTCTGACCAAGTGGTCATGTACCCAACATAAGTTTTATTACTGTATATAAAAGGGAGAATGAATTTTGGGGAAAATTAGCAGTTTCTATTGTACATGTCATGGAAATGAAAAATAATAGTAACTCAGTAATTCCTTTTATTTATGTAGAATTTTTTTTTCTGTAACATGTTTTCAATTATTTTACTTTACCCTCACTTTAAATCAATTCTTAATGATCTATACTAGAACCTGAGAGGAGAGGAAAATCACAAATGACTATAAGTGGCAAATAATATGAACATAATTAATTTTATTTTGATTTGAATGTTCTGGTTCTTTGATGACTAAATAATAAAAGCCAGCAATATTGAATTACCATTAAACCTTAAATATGATAGAACATTTCACAACTGCTGATATGCTTATGCTGCTCTTACTGCCCATAATGTTTTGCTTTCTTGCTTGCCTTGCCAAATATTCAACCAATTCCTAAGATTCATCTTAAGTGTTGCCTCTACATCCTCGGGGTGGGGGGGGGGATCTCCCACTAACAGATAGAATTAACTAAACCATCTTTGTGTTCAAAATAAAACATAATTTTATTATATTTACAGGTTTATATATCAGTCTCCCAAGAAGAAGGAAAATTTTAAAGTTAAAAATGAAGCTTGATTCATCAATACCACAAATTTTGCACAGAAACTTGCATATTATACCTATGCAATGATGTATATAGGTTTGAATTAAACACTTGTAAAATAATAAATTATATTATTAAAGATATCATTCAGACAGTCCTGAAAAGCATAGGATAAAAACCATCACCTATCTCTTTTCACTTATTCATAACTTTTCACACGGTAAAGGGACTACCTAATGAAATGCAGTCCATGTTAAGGAACTTCAATGAAAAACAAATAAGCATGGTTTCATGTGAGAATTCATACATATTATCTCAATAGAGCCAGTGTTAGGTATTGGTAAAAGATGCAGATATACAAGTAATGTCAAAATGAAAATAAAGTTCAAGATACAGATATTTGCTATCATTATTAGAAATTTATATGAATGTTCTAATTCAATAATACATTAAGCAGAAATAATGAGTTATAAGTGTCAGAATACAGATACACAGAATTCTCAGTATTTTCATATTATTATATGCCTAAATATACAAGAGCATTAATTTGTAAATCAATAGACATAACACAAGAGTTCTATAAAATAGTAAGCAAAAGAAAATATATAAAAATAAATGAATTTTCTTGACATTAGAAATAACTTGTAAGACACAAAGGAAAAGGTGACATTTTTAAGCAATCAAAACTACCAGCTATCTAATATAAAATATTCTCTAGAATAGATCACATACTAGGTCACAACTCAGGCCTCAATAAGTACAAAAAGAAGTACAAAAAGTACATATTCCCTCATGCATCTTTTCTGACCACAACATTATGAAACTTGAAGTCAATCACAAGAAAAAATTTGGAAAGACCACAAATACATGCAGGTTGAACAACATGCTACCAAACAATGAAAGGGTCAACCAGAACATCAAAGAATATGGAGAAATAAATGAAAATGATAACACAATGATCAAAAACTTTTTGGATGCACCAAAGCAATCCTATTAAGGAAGTATACAGCAATACAACCTACTTCAAGAAGCAAGAAAAACCTCAAGTAAACAAATTAACCTTAAACCTAAAGGAGCTGGGGAAAAAAAACAGCAAAAGAAGTCAAAAGCCAGAATAAGGAGGTAAATAAAAAGAAGCATAAATAAATGATACAGAAACTTTAAAAATAAAAGAACAGATCAAAGAAACCAGGACCTGTTTCTTTGAAAAAAATAATAAAATTGATTAGCCTCAAGCCAGGCTTATCAAAGAGATAAAAGACCCAAATAAACAAAACCACAAATGAGAGAGGAAAAATAAAAAACACCATAGAAATACAATTATAAGAGAATATTATGATAAAATATATGGCCACAAATTGGACAACCTGGAAGAAATTGATAAATTCCAAATAACATATAAATTACCAAAAATGAAACAGGAAATAGAAAACTTAAACAAATTGATAACCAGCAAAGAAATTGAATCAGTAATCAAAAACCTCCCAACAAACAATAGTCCATGGCCAGAGGGCTTCACAGGCAAATTCTACCAAACATTGAAAGAAGGGTTGATACCTGTTCTTCTTGAACTATTCAAAATAAATAAATAAATAAATAAATAAATAAAAGGAAAAATTTCAAACTCATTCTATGAGGCCAGTTATCCTGATACCCAAACAGAAAAAGACTGCACTGAAAAGGAGAACTATAGGCCAATATCCCTGATGAACATGGATGCAAGTATTCTCAATAAAATACAAGCAAATCACATCCAACAATACATTAAAAGAATCATTCACCACAATTAAGTGGGATACCTACCTGTTTGCGGGGGGGGGGGCATTTCAATATTCACAAATCAATCAACATCATATACCACATTAATTGAAGGAAAGATAAGAACATATGATCCTCTCAATAGATGCAGAAAAAGCATTTAACAAAGTACAACATCCATTCATGGTAACTTTCAACAAAGTACAGTTGGAGGGAATATGCCTCAACATAAAAAGTCTATACACAAAATTTCCACAGCTAATATCTTCAATGGGGAAAAACTGAGAGGTTTTCCTGTATGGTCGGGAAAGAGATGGGAATATTCATCCACACTCACCACTGTTATTTAACACAGTACTGGAATTCTTAACCACAGCAGACAACAAAAAGGAGAAATAGAAGTATCCAAATTGTCAAGGAGGAAGTCAAACTCTCACTATTTGCAAATAGCATGAGTCTCTATATGGAAAACCTAAAAGAATCCATCAAAAATTTGGTAGAACTGCTATATGAATTCAGGAAAGTCACAGGATAAAAAGCATTTTATAGAATTCTCCTGTATTTCTATACAGCAATAATGAAGCAACAGAAAGAGAAATCAAGGAATCAATTCCAGTTACAATTGCACCAAAAACCATAAGATACCTAGAAATAAGCCTAACCAGAGGTAAAAGATCTGCACCCTGAAACAATAAAACACATATGAAAAAATTTGAAGATGACTCAAAGAAATGGAAAAACATTCTATACTCATGGATTGGAAGAACTAATATTGTTAAAACATCTATACTACCCAAAGCAACCTGCACATTTGATGAAGTCCATATTGAAATACCAACAGCATTTTTCACTGAGATAGAAAAAACAATTCTAAAATTTGTATGGAATAACAAAAGACCCCAAATAGCCAAAGCAACCTCAAAAAAGAAAGGCAAAGCTGGAGGAAACACAGTTTAGACTTCAAGTTATATTACAAAGCTGTACTGGTCCAGAGAGTATGGTACTAAAACAAAAACAGGCATACAGATCAATGGAACAGAATAGAAAAGCCAGAAATGAACACACAACTATATAGTCAACTAATTTTTGACAAAGCAAGAATATCCAATGGAAAAAAAAATCTCTTTAATAAATGGTGTTGGGAAGAGTGAACAGCTACATGCAAAAGAATGAAACTTACACCACACAAAAAAATAAATTCAAATTAGATTAAAGACCTAAATGTGAGAAAGGAAACCATCAAAACCCTAGAGAAGGACACAGGCAGTAACCGTTTTTGACATCTTTTGCAACAACTTCTTACTTGATACGTCTCCTGAGGCAAAAGTAACAAAACCAAAAAAGAAACTATTGGGACTTAATCAAGATTATTCTGCACAGCAAAGGAAACAATCAGCAAAACTAAAAGGCAGCCTAGGGAATGAAAGAAGGTATTTGTAAGTGACATCTCTGATTAAGGGCTAGTATCTAAAAATATATAAACAACTTATAAAACTCAACACCCCAATAACAAATAATCCAGTTAAGAAAAGAGCAGAAGATATGATAGACATTTTTCCAAGAAGACATACAAATGATTAATCAGACACATGAAAAGATGCTCAACATCATTCATCTTCAGGGAAATATGAATCAAACTACAATGAGATAACAGCTCACACCTGTCAGAATGTCTAAAATTAACAATACAGGAAACAACAGGTGTTGGCAAAGATGTGGAGAAAGGGGAACCCTCTTCCACTGTTGGTGGGAATACAAACTGGAGCAGCCACTCTAGAAAACAGTACGGTGGTTCCTCAAAAACTGAAAAATAGAACTGCCCTATGATCCAGCAGTTTCACTATTGGGTACATACCCAAAAGATACAAAAATATTATTTGAAGGGATACATGCACCCCAATGTTTATGGCAACATTATCAACAATAGGAAAATAAGGAAAGGATCCAGATTTCCTGGGATTGAGGAATGGAAAAAGAAGATTTAGTATATATTTACAATGGAATATTAATCAACCATAGAAATGAATGAAATCTTGCCATTTATAAAGACAAAGATTGAGCTATAGTGTATTATACTAAGTGAAGTAAGTCAGTCAGAGAAAGACAAATGTTATAAGATTTCATTCATGTGCTGAATTAAAGAAACAAAACAGATGAACATAGAGTGATAAAAGTGAGATACAAACCATAAAACAGACTCTTAACTATAGAGAACAAACTCAGGATTCCTGGAGGGGAAGTGAGGAGGGAGATGGTTTAAATGTGTATGGGTATTAAGGAGGGTATTGTGATGAGCACTGGGTATCGTATGTACATAATGAATCACTAAATTCTACACCTGAAACTAATATTATTCTGTTTGTTAACTAACATGAATTAAAAAAAAACCTCTTTGATTATTAATTCAAAATATATACTTTAGTTTTTTGTTTTTGTTTTTGTTTTTTTAAATAGGCACTGTGATACAGTGACAGGCACTGGAAATGCACAAATGAACAATATGGTAAAATTCTTCTGCTCTCATGGAACTTACAGCTTATCACTAAGGAAGGGCTCAGCATGAGAAGTGAGCTTACAAAAAGCAGGGTCTAGATTTGGTAGAATATGAATTGGGGATCAAGGTTCTCACATCCTCTTGGTCTTCCAAGTTTTTAACTTCCTGGCCCTTACCTAATTCCATATATAGAGAGACATTTTGTGTTTGTATATAGATATCTATCTGTATCTATATATCTATATATATATATATAGATATAGATATCTATATATACATATATCTATATCTGGATATAGATCCAGATATCTAGATCTCTATATAGATATGTAGATAGATATACACACACACATATATATGGACATAGAGAGGCAAGCTGAAAGAGAGAGAGGGTGAGGGGGGTGGGGGAAGCATGCTCCCTGCTAAGAAGAAAGCCTCATGCCAGACTGGATCCCAGGACCCTGAGATCATGACCTGAGCCAAAGGCAGCAGAGGCTTAACCCACTGAGCCACTCAGGTGTCCCTAAACAGCTGTATTTAAAATTGCTTTTTGCTTATTGGGCTCTGTGCTCAGTGGGGAATCTGCTTCCCCTCTTCCTATCCCTCTGCCCCTCCACCTGTCTCTCTCTATCTCTCTGAAATAAATAAATAAGTTTTTCTTTTAAAGAAGACTTGATGGCTTATTATATCATAAACACACATCATGTGACTGATAGTGTTTATCACACTTCCATGAATACATATATGTTATATATGTAATATATGATAGTTCACATTCACATAATCTCACATAATCTCTTGGGATGTTCTAACTTTTTATTTACTTCTACTCAGCTTGGAACAAGTCTATTTCAACAGGTTTTATAGACACAAAATATCAGAATACTACACCATATAATAATGAAATATTTTCTTGCTGACAAAAACAGAAAATAACAAAGCTTCGCTGAAAGGGAAGTAATTTGTTAATTATTAGTATTTTCAATGTCATAATAGCTGTCATTTAAATTTATTTTGGGGCAAAATAATTATTTACATGTTGAATAGTGCTGTACAGCATACAGAACCTGCTGTATCCATTTTCTCATCTAGGCTTATGAACAATTATGTGAAGTAGACTGTAATATTAGTATTACACAAATAAAGAGAAGTTCAGAGAAAATAGATAACTTTTCCCGCATCACTTGATAATAAGTGACAAAGCTATTGAACAGGGCTTAGATTTTCTAACTCAAGGTTAATGCTCTTTTTTTCACACTACACTGTAATCTTGGACTGGAAAATAAATGCTTCATAAGGGTCATTTTCTTTTTCCAATAGTTTAGCTCCATCAGTGAATTTTACTCTAAAAGTTCAGATGTAATGAGTGCTACCTTATATGTTCCATAATGTATAAGAAATTGATTTCAGAAACTGTTTATGACAACTTTTAAATAATTCTGCATGGCAGAAAAGTTCAAAATACTTAGATGTATTGCCCTCCATCCCAAATAAAACCATTTGCCTACTTCAAAGCACAATATTGCCACCACTATCCACTTGCTATGTACCATATCAAGGCTGTTTTTTTTTTTTTTCTAAAAGTCTCAGGGAAAACACTGCAAAATGGTACCCTGAAATTGGAAGCTGAAACTACAACTGTCTTATTCATAAGGTTGCCAGTTTTAGGAAATAAAAATACAGGATACTCATTTATATTTCAATTTCATATGAATGGGGGATAATTTTTAATACAGGCATGCCCTAAATAGTACATGGGTCACACTCATACTAAAAGATTTACTCATTTATCTGAAATTCAAATTTAACTAGGTGTCTATATTTTATCTTGCAAACCTACTCAATTCATGATCACCATTTCACATAGACTGGATTTAGCAAATTGTTCTCTTTCCTTATATGGGTGTCTCCAGAAGCGTGGCCTTCATGTGAGCCATCTTTCTAGTCCAGATGTGTTATGATTAGAGTTTCAATAGTCACATTCTTGGCTGTAGAAACCTAGTAGTCTCTAGTTAACAGGACAGGTACAGGAAGGGTATACTAGAATAAGTAGATTTCAATTTGTATTGATTTGCATCTTATTTCCTATTTGAGTTTTTCCAAGTGATAATTATGTGAACATGTAAAAGAAATTTAATTTCTCTGAGTCTCAATTGCTTCTTCTAAAAATGAGAATTAAAATTACTTATAGCTAATAAAATAGTACGATGATTATGCACAACTATGATTATAAACTGCTTAGCGATATGTTTCTCATCAGTAGACACCCAAAATGTTAAAGAAAAACCAAAATAGTTTCCTGTGGACAGATACTTGAAGTATCCATATATATTTTGATAGATATGAATATGTAAGTTAAGATTTTAAAAGTCTGTTTTATCAGTGAGTAGAGTCTGAATGAAAATGAATCAGTCATTATTATAAATACCAGATAACTTAGAAATTAACCATTACAGGAGGAGTCAAGATGGCAGAGAAGTACCAGTCTGAGACTACTTCAGGTAGCAGGAGATCAGCCAGATAGCTTATTTAAAGATTGCAAACACCTACAAATCCAACGGGAGATTGAAGAGAAGAAGAACAGCAATTCTAGAAACAGAAAATCAACCACTTTCTGAAAGGTAGGACTGGCAGAGAAGGGAATCCAGAGTGATGGGAAGATAGACCGCGGGGGGAGGAGCCCGCTCCTGGCAAGCGGCAGAGCACTGGAGCACAAAATCAGGACTTTTAAAAGTCTGTTTTGTTGAGGGAATTCGCTCCAGAGGCTTAATTGGGGTGAAGCCCACGCGGGGTCAGCGTGGCCTCAGGTCCCGCAGGGTCACAGAAGGATCGGGGGTGTCTGAGTGTTGCAGAGCTTACAGGTATTAGAACAGGGAAGCCGGCTACAGAGACAGAGCTGAGGAGTGAGTTCTCAGCTTGGGGTTACCTTGAACCGGTCACAGCCTTGGTCAGCTTGGAGCGTGGCTGGAGGCCAGGGTGACGGAAGTAATTGGGCGCTGTGCTCTGAGGGCGCACTGAGGAGTGGGGACCCAGGCTCTTGGCTCCTCTGGGCCAGAGACTGGGAGGCCACCATCTTCATTCCCGTCCTCCAGAACACTACAGAAAGCGCTCTGGGAACAAAATCTCCCGAAAGCAAACCCAAGCGGATTACTCAGCCCGGCCCCTGGTAAGGGCAGTGCAATTCCTCCTGGGGCAAAGACACTTGAGAATCACTACAATAGGCCCCTCCCCCAAAGATCAACAAAAAATCCAGCCAGGACCAAGTTCACCTACAAGGAGTGCAGTTTCAATACCAAGGAGAGCAGCGGAATCCCAGAGGAGGAGAAAGCAAAGCACAGAACTCATGGCTTTCTCCCCATGATTCTTTAGCCTTGCAGTTAATTTTTTTTCTTTTTCAATTTTCTTTATCTTCTTCTGCCAAATTTTTTTAACTTTTACCCTTTTCTTTTTTAACGTTTTTTAACTACTTTATCTAATATATATATATATTTTTTCTTTTTTATATTCTTTCTTTATTCATTTTCTTTTTTTAATTTTTTTTCTTTTCTTTCTGAACCTCTTTTTATCCCTTTTCTCCCCCCTCACGATTTGGGATCTCTTCTGATTTGGTTAAAGCATATTTTCCTGGGGTTGTTGCCACCCTTTTAGTATTTTACTTGCTCCTTCATATACTCTTATCTGGACAAAATGACAAGGCGAAAAAATTCACCAGAAAAAAAAGAATAAGAGGCAGTACTGAAGGCTAGGGACCTAATCAATACAGACATTGGTAATATGTCAGATCTAGAGTTCAGAATGACAATTCTCAAGGTTTTAGCCAGGCTTGAAAAAGGCATGGAAGATATTAGAGAAACCCTTTCGGGAGATATAAAAGCCCTTTCTGGAGAAATAAAAGAACTAAAATCTAGCCAAGTTGAAATCAAAAAAGCTATTAATGAGGTGCAATCAAAAATGGAGGCTCTCACTGCTAGGATAAATGAGGCAGAAGAAAGAATTAGCGATATAGAAGACCAAATGACAGAGAATAAAGAAGCTGAGCAAAAGAGGGACAAACAGCTACTGGACCATGAGGGCAGAATTCGAGAGATAAGTGACACCATAAGACGAAACAACATTAGAATAATTGGGATTCCAGAAGAAGAAGAAAGAGAGTGGGGAGCAGAAGGTATATTGGAGAGAATTATTGGAGAGAATTTCCCCAATATGGCAAAGAGAACAAGTGTCAAAATCCAGGAGGTTCAGAGAACCCCCCTCAAAATCAATAAGAATAGGTCCATACCCTGTCACCTAATTGTAAAATTTACAAGTCTTAGTGACAAAGAGAAAATCCTGAAAGCAGCCCGAGAAAAGAAGTCTGTAACATACAATGGTAAAAAATTATATTGGCAGCAGACTTATCCACAGAGACCTGGCAGGCCAGAAAGAGCTGGCATGATATACTCAGAGCACTAAACGAGAAAAACATGAAGCCAAGAATACTATATCCAGCTAGGCTATCACTGAAAATAGAAGGAGAGATTAAAAGCTTCCAGGACAAACAAAAACTGAAAGAATTTGCAAACACCAAACCAGCTCTATAGGAAATATTGAAAGGGGTCCTCTAAGCAAAGAGAGACCCTAAAAGTAGTAGATCAGAAAGGAACAGAGACGATATACAATAACAGACACCTTACAGGCAATACAATGGCACTAAATTCATATCTCTCAATAGTTACCCTGAATGTTAATGGGCTAAATGCCTCAATCAAAAGACACAGGGTATCAGAATGGATAAAAAAACAAAACCCATCTATATGTTGTCTACAAGAAACTCATTTTAAACCCGAAGACACTCTAGATTTAAAGTGAGGGGGTGGAAAAGAATTTACCATGCTAATGGACATCAGAAGAAAGCAGGAGTGGCAATCCTTATATCAGATCAATTAGATTTTAAGCCAAAGACTATAATAAGAGATGAGGAAGGACTCTATATCACACTCAAAGGGTCTGTCCAACAAGAATATCTAACAATTTTAAATATCTATGCCCCTAAAGTGGGAGCAGCCAACTATATAAACCAATTAATAACAAAATCAAAGAAACACATCAACAATTATACAATAATCGTAGGGGAATTTAACACTCCCCTCACTGAAATGGACAGATCATCCAAGCAAAAGATCAACAAGGAAATAAAGGCCTTAAATGACGCACTGGACCAGATGGACATCACACATATATTCAGAACATTTCATCCCAAAGCAACAGAATACACATTCTTCTCTAGTGCACATGGAACATTCTCCAAAATAGATCACATCCTGGGTCATAAATCAGGTCTCAACTGGTATCAAAGATTGGGATCATTCCCTGCATATTTTCAGAAGACAATGCTCTGAAACTAGAACTTAATCACAAGAGGAAATTTGGAAAGAACCCAAATACATGGAGACTAAACAGCATCCTTCTAAAGAATGAATGGGTCAACCAGGAAATTAAAGAAGAATTGAAAAATTCATGGAAACAAATGATAACGAAAACACAATGGTTCAAAGTCTGTGGGACACAACAAAGGCAGTCCTAAGAGAAAAATATATAACGGTACAAGCCTTTCTCAAGAAACAAGAAAGGTCTCAGGTACACAACCTAAACCTACACCTAAAGGAGCTGGAGAAAGAACAAGAAAGAAACCCTAAACCCAGCAGGAGAAGAGAAATCATAACGATCAGAGCAGAAATCAATGAAATAGAAACCAAAAGAACAATAGAACAAATCAATGAAACTAGGAGCCGGTTCTTTGAAAGAATTAATAAGATTGATAAACCCCTGTCCAGACTTATCAAAAAGAAAAGAGAAAGGACCCAAATCAATAAAATCATGAATGAAAGAGGAGAGATCACAGCTAACACCAAAGAAATACAGACAATTATAAGAAAATTCTATGAGCAACTCTACGCCAACAAATTTGACAATCTGGAAGAAATGGATGCATTCCTAGAGACATATAAACTACCACAACTGAACCAGGAAGAAATAGAAAGCCTGAACAGACTCATAACCAGTAAGGAGATTGAAACAGTCATCAAAAATCTCCAAACAAACAAAAGCCCAGGGCCAGACGGCTTCCTGGGGGAATTCTACCAAACATTTAAAGAATAAATAATTCATATTCTCCTGAAACTGTTCCAAAAAATAGAAATGGAAGGAAAACTTCCAAACTCATTTTATGAGGCCAGCATCACCTTGATCCCAAAACCAGACAAGGATCCCATCAAAAAAGAGAACTACAGACCAATATCCTTGATGAACACAGATGCGAAAATTCTCACCAAAATACTAGCCAATAGGATTCAACAGTACATTAAAAGGATCATTCACCATGACCAAGTGGGATTTATTCCAGGGCTGCAAGGTTGGTTCAACATCCGCAAATCAATCAATGTGATACAACACATTAATAATAGAAAGAACAAGAACCATATGATACTCTCAATAGATGCTGAAAAAGCATTTGACAAAGTACAGCATCCTTTCCTGATCAAAACTCTTCAAAGTGTAGGGATAGAGGGCCTATACCTCAACATTATCAAAGCCATCTATGAAAAACCCACCACAAATATCATTCTCAATGGAGAAAAACTGAGAGCTTTTCTGCTAAGGTCAGGAACACGGCAGGGACATCCATTAACACCACTGCTATTCAACATAGTACTAGAAGTCCTAGTCTCAGCAATTAGACAACAAAAGGAAATTAAAGGCATCCAAATTGGCAAAGAAGCAGTCAAACTATCACTCTTCGCAGATGATATGATACTATATGTGGAAAACCCAAAAGACTCCACTCCAAAACTGCTTGAACTTGTACAGGAATTCAGTAAAGTGTCAGGATATAAAATCAATGCACATAAATCAGCTGCATTTCTCTACACCAACAACAAGAGAGAAGAAAGAGAAATTAAGGAGTCAATCCCATTTACAATTGCACCCAAAACTATAAGATACCTAGGAATAAACCTAACCAAAGAGGCAAAGAATCTATACTCCGAAAACTATAAAGTACTCATGAAAGAAATTGAGGAAGACACAAAGAAATGGAAAAATGTTCCATGCTCCTGGATTGGAAGAACAAATGTTGTGAAAATGTCTATGCTACCTAAAGCAATCTACATATTTAATGCAATTCCTATCAAAGTACCACCCATTTTTTTTCAAAGAAATGGAACAAATAATCCTAAAGTTTATATGGAACCAGAAAAGACCTCGAATAGCCAAAGGAATATTGAAAAAGAAAGCCAAAGTTGGTGGCATCACAATTCCGGACTTCAAGCTCTATTACAAAGCTGTCATCATCAAGACAGCATGATACTGGCACAAAAAGAGACACATAGATCAATGGAACAGAATAAAGAGCCCAGAAATAGACCCTCACTCTATGGTCAACTAATCTTCGACAAAGCAGGAAAGAATGTCCAATGGAAAAAAGACAGCCTCTTCAACAAATGGTGTTGGGAAAACTGGATAGCCACATGTAGAAAAATGAAATTGGACCATTTCCTTACACCACACATGAAAATAGACTCAAAATGGATGAAAGACCTTAATGTGAGGAAGGAATCCATCAAAATCCTTGAGGAGAACACAGGCAGCAACCTCTTCCACCTCAGGCGCAGCAACTTCTTTCTAGGAACATCGCCAAAGGCAAGGGAAGCAAGGGCAAAAAGGAACTATTGGGATTTCATCAAGATCAAAAGCTTTTGCACAGCAAAGTATGCAGTTCACGAAACCAAATGAAAACTGACAGAATGGGATAAAATATTTGCAAAAGACATATCAGATAAAGGGCTAGTATCCAAAATCTACAAAGAGCTTAGCAAACAACACCCAAAGAACCAACACTCCAATCAAGAAATGGGCAGATATTTCTGTAAAGAAGACATCCAGATGGCCAACAGACACATGAAAAATGCTCCATGTCACTCGGCATCAGGGAAATACAAATCAAAACCACAATGAGATATCACCTCACACCAGTCAGAATGGCTAAAATTAACAAGTCAGGAAATGACAGATGCTGGCGAGGATGCGGAGAAAGGGGAACCCTCCTACACTGTTGGTGGGAATGCAAGCTGGTGCAACTACTCTGGAAAACAGCATGGAGGTTCCTCAAAATGTTGAAAATAGAACTACCCTAATACCCAGCAATTGCACTACTGGGTATTTATCCTAAAGATACAAACGTAGTGATGCGAAGGGGCACGTGCACCCGAATCTTTATAGTAGCAATGTCTACAATAGCCAAACTATGGAAAGAACCTAGATGTCCATCAACAGATGAATGGATAAAGAAGATGTGGTATATATTCACAGTGGAATACTATGCAGCCATCAAAAGAAATGAAATCTTGCCATTTGCGATGACATGGATGAAACTTGAGGGTATCATGCTTAGCGAAATAAGTCAATCAGAGAAATACAACTATCATATGATCTCCCTGATATGAGGGAGAGGAGATGCAACATGGGGGGTTAAGGGGTTAGGAGAAGAATAAATGAAACAGGATGGGATTGGGAGGGAGACAAACCATAATTGACTCTTAATCTCACAAAACAAACTGAGGGTTGTTGGGGGGAGGGGGGTTGTGAGAGGGGGGTGGGGCCATGGACATTGGGGAGGGTATGTGCTATGGTGAGTGCTGTGAAGTGTGTAAACCTGGTGATTCACAGACCTGTACCCCTGGGGGTAAAAATATATTATATGTTTATAAAAAATAAAATTAAAAAAAAAAGAAATTAACTGTTACAGAAATCAATGTTGTAAGCCTGCCATATTACTTTGCCAAGTGGTTAGATTGTTTAAAAGTCTAAGGACATTAAGAAAAAAACATTTAAATGTGAAACATATTTGTGAAATATATATGAGATATATAAATTTATATATTTATTATAGATAAATATATACATATATATTTATATCTTTGGAAACAAATGATAGTATGCATTTTTTATTGCTAATAACTCTTATTGGGCAGGTCTCGCTCATCCACCTATGTTTGGGCAACTCCGTGATTGTCAAATGTGCAGCCATTTGAAATCATTCTACTTAAGAGATGAGTAGTTAGTAGGCTCTAAAGAATGAGATTTAAATAATTTTCATAGTGAAAATGAATGAGGGAGGAAACCGTCTTGAGGTCTAGAAGACTATCAGCAAAAAGTAGCCTTGGAAAAAAAGAAAAGAAAAGAAAAGAAAAGAAAAAACAGAGATGTTTTCAGATATTATAGCTGTCAACCAAAACAGATTCACAGCTGAAGCAATTCCTGATGGGGCATGAGGTGGTACTTGGGTGGAGGTTTTTCAAGTTCACTTTGATGAATAAAAGTCTTTTCATTGAAAGAACGAATGCCAAAGCCTCAAGTCAAAATATTATTCAATTATCTTTTGAAGAGCTTTAGGATATACTGTCCCCCTTGTTCTGAGAAGAATGAAGATAATCAGGGAGCCAATAGGTGTCACCCAATTTCCCCTCCAGTTACCCTGTCACATCTTTCTTTTCCTTTATAGAAAAAAAAAAAGCTGAAAGAGTTATTTATTTATACTCCTCACTAATTTTTCTTGAGTCCATTCCAGTTGGATGAGTTGTCCACAGAAACTGATCCTCTCATAGTTGCTAATGACCTCATATGCAATGGTAATTTCTCTGTCCTCATCTTATTTTACTTTGCACAACATTTGTCAGAGTTTACCACTTTCTCCTCCTTAAGAAACTTTGTCACTTCTAGAATACTACATTCATCCAGTTTTCTTCCTGTTTGCTGTGATTTTTCCTTCTTTTGTAGTTTTTAAAATCTTAGTCTAAAACTAGGTGTTGCCCTAGAGCTTAGTCTTCTTTCCTAGCTATACTTTCGTCCTTGGTGATCACATATAGTCTTAAGATGTTAATTATAATCTACATCCTAATGACTCAAAAATTTTATCCCTGGCTCAGATCTCTTCTCTGAACTCCAGACATCTGTACTCAATTATTTATTGGACATATTTACTTCTTTGTCTAATAGCCATTGAGGCTTAACACATTCAAACCCAGTTCCCAATATTCTTCCTCTGAAGGTTTTTCTTCCTGAAGTCTAACCATCTGAGTTAATTGCAGTTACTTTTGTAAAAGTCTTAATTTCACCCATGATTCTCTGAATTTTCACACACCTCAACTCTGTTCTATCAGCAAATCCTGTTACCACTAACTTAAAAATATACACAGAATTTGACATTTCTACTACTTCAGTGCCACTACCTTGGTCCAAGCTACCATAATATCTTTTCTGAATTAATAAAATAGCATTTTTAATTGAACACCTTGCTTTCATTCTTAATCTCTTGTAGACTTCTCTCCACACAGCACAAAGAGTAACCTTCTTAAAACCTAGTCATATAATGTCACTCCTCCTCTCCAAAGCCCTGAAATAAATAATACATTATATTTTAATAAAAAAGTTTAAAAAAAAAGTTCCAACGGCTTTCCACTGTAAGTCAAAGTTCTTAGAAACTATATGAGCTGTCCTTCCTTTCCTCTGATATTATCTCTGATTATTCTTCCTTAGTTCTCTCCAAAGTGCACCTCCCTGCTGTTCTTACTTCTATCTGGGATGCTCTACTTCCAGATAGCCCTCACTCAATGCACATATGTCTCTGAGTCAGTGATGCCTTACTTTGCCATCATATCAAACATGAAAAATTTACCCCACTATTTCAAATTCTTATTCTTTGATTTATTTTTTCTCATTCCATACAATACTCTAACACATTATAATTTATTTATTCATACTGTTTAGTGTAGGTTTTTCCAAGCACAATGTAAGTTCCACACATACTGAGATTTTGCCTTTTTTCTCTATTGTTTTCCTGAGTCCAGAATAATGCCTGAGACAGAGTGGGCTCTAACTTGTTGAATAAACTGATTATATATATATATATATATATATGTATATATACATATATATATGTATATATACATATATATATATATATATAATTTTATTACCTTTTACTTCCTTTCCTCCACTCTATTTCTTTTTATTGAATGCTATTGATACTGTTTTAGAACTTGTGGATGTAAGTTTTATGCCTATTAACTTTTCTCTTTTGTTCCAATACACTGCATTCAAGGAAAATTGTCTGCTTCAAGCTTCTGATTAACTGATGCACTGAATTGCTCTTGCTCTCCTGTTTAGCACGTTCCTTGATTTAAAAAAATTGATAATAATTTTCAAACCTTAAATCTTGTATTTGTGAAGTGACTTCATCTTATCCTGTTCCAGAAATTACAGATCATCATAGAAACTTTGTTTTAGAAGTTCTACCTCTGATTACAGAATACTTCAAGAACAGACTATTTCAAACTAAACTCTGACATTAATTAATATTGAAGGATGAGTCATCTTTTAAAAAATGCACTTACTCTGTGTGAAGCTGAAGACTCAGAGGTCAAGACATTGAAAAACCACCTTTGCATAAAAGGATTCAAGGCTCAATTTAACTCTCCTCAAACACAAAGAGGAAGTATTTCAGACAGAAGTTTTCAGTTGGTATTATGTTCTTTTAAAAGGAATAGGAAATAAAAGAAATTTGTGTCTTTAAAAACTCTGGACCATGGTGCTATCGTGGGGTTTTTAGATGAACCTGAGATCAGAAATGAAAAGGATTGAGGTCAGTCAATGGTTTCTTCCATTCAAAGAATTCTAATCTTAAAATTACAAGGTTCTAGAAAGAAAAGTTAGTGTCATTATAAAAGCTGGAAAGTAATTCAAAAGCATCACATTATGACAGCGTAGGTCAAGAAAAGGTAAAGACTGGTAACTTTAAACAAAATTTCAAAACCAGAAGGAGCAAATTTGGTTTCAAATCTAGAACTAATCTGATAAATGACATCAATAGGGAGGAAGAAACATTTCTTTCTACCCAGTAGGATATTTTATTAGATTCCTATAAAATAAGTTCACTTATCCTTTATAGTATGATTTAGTCACCAAAACTTTTACCTTGATATTTTATCTTTCTTATGTGGCCTCAAAGGGGAGACTGGAGTTAGTATTAACTTTAAATATTAGATATGTATGTTCCATTTTTTTTTAAAATTTTCTGTTTTCCTTACAGGGATAATCATCACTCATTTTGTCATTGAAAAATCATAAGAAATCATAATAAACACATGTAGGAGTTGAGGTGCACTTAATATTAACACATGCAAGATTGAAATTATCCATGAAAGTTTGTATAATTAGGTCACTCTATCTTAATCTAAATTATCCACAGCTGATATTGGCCATAGTTGTATTCAAGAAATAAAAATAATTTAATAATCCTAATTAAATAACTGTACTCAGTGGATTTTTCCCCTTACTTTTGTTTCCCTTTCTTCTTTGCATAGCACAGACCTGAACTGTGACTTTCTACAAGTTATGATAATTGTCTATCTTTTATAAAGAACATTACAAATATAGATTGGAAAAAAATTTATGAAATAACTCGTTCAACAAAAAGCATTTCCTTACACAAAAGGAATTCCAGCTGACCTAGTTTAGGCATTTCATGGAACATACTGTGAATTTCATTTCATGAAACACAACCACCTTGGCCATGAAATATCAGTGGTGTAAGAAATCATCCCAGAAAGTTGGTTTTTAATCTTCATATCAGTCTGTTAGCTTTGAAAAGAAGAGTCAGCAGATGCCAGAGAACTAGTATCATAGGGAAAGGAGGAAAAAGAAACATAAGCATTCTCCTTTTATTTTTCTTATATTATAAACCATAATTTATTAAATAAATAATTGTCATGAACTAGAACAAATAATACTAATATTCTAAAAGTACTAAAATGCTAAAATAATACTAAAAGTGACAAATGAACCGAATAGTCAAAGCAATCTGTGAAAGGAAAACAAAATAGGAGGTATCACAATTTTAGATTTTAAGATACACTACAAAGCTGTAGTAATCAATAGTATGGGTCCATTATCTTTTCTTTTTTTGATAGGTCTGACCAGAAGTTAATAAATTTTATAAATTTTTTCAAAGAATCAACTCTCGGCTTCATTGATCTGTTCTATTCTGTTTTTAGTTTCTATACCATTTACTTCTGCTCTAATAATTATTATTTCCTTCCTTCTGATGGGTTTGTATTTTGTTTGTTGTTCTTTATCTGCATCTTTTAGGTATAAGTTTAGGTTGTTTATTTCAGAGTATTCTTGCTTCTTGAGGTAGACATATATTGCTATACACTTCTTTATTAGGACTGCATTTGCTACATCCCAAAGGTTTGGGACCATTGCATTTTGATTTACATTTTTCCATGTATATTTTTTAATTTCTTCTTTGATTTCCTGGCTGACTCATTCATTGTTTACTAGGATGTTGTTTAACCTTCATGTGTTAGTTTGTTGTCTTTCTAGAGTTTTTCTTATGATTGACTTCCAGTTTCATGGTGCAGTGGTCATAAAAGGTGCTTGGTATTTCAATCTTTTTGTATTTGTTGAGGCCAGTTTGTCATCTCTGTGTGATGTATTTTGGAGAATGTTCCATGTGCATTTGAAAATAATGCTTTAGGAGGAATGTTCATAATATATCTGTTAAGTCCATCTGGTCTAGTGTGTCACTCATGTGGAAGAATCTTCAGCCAAGAATACTCTATCCAGTGAGGCTATCATTCAGAATAGAAGAGAAAAAGAGTTTTTCAGACAAACAAAAACCAAAGTAGTTCGTGACCACTAAACCAGCCCTGACAGAAATATGAAAGGGAACTTTGTGAGTGGAAGGAGAGAACAAAAGTGAAAAAGACAGGGAGAACCTTGGTGACTCAGTGGGTTAAGCATCTGCCTTTGGCTCAGGTTATGATCCCAGTGTCCTGGGATCAAGCATTGCCTCAAGCTCCCTGCTCAGCAGGGAACTCTGTGTCTCCCTCTCCCTTGGTTCCTCCTCCCACCCACTTATGCTCTCTCTCTCTCCCTTTATCTCTCTTTGTATATCTCTCTCAAATAAATAAATAAAATATTTTTAAAAAGTGACAAAGACAAGAAAAGAATTTTTTATGTAAATTGACTAAAAGCTCCAATCAAAAGACATAGGTTGTCAGAACAGATTTAAAAAAAAAAAAATCCATTGGAAGAGCAAGATGGTGGAGAAGTAGGAGACCTAAATTTCATCTGGTGATAGGAAATCAGGAGATAGTTATCAAACCATTCTGAACACCTATGAACTCGACAGGAGAGTGAAGAAAAGAACAGCAAGAATGTTATGAACAGAAAAGCAACCACCTTCTAGAAGCCATACTCTATCCCTTCATGTATTTAACATTATTTGTTGTATATATGTAAGTTTCTTTTTCTTTAAGATTTTTGGGGCACAGTTTCTTCTAATAGACCAAAATATACCTTAAATCTAGAGTATGGCTTTGTTCAAGTCTCCCATCTCATCACACTCTCCCCCTTTTTTTTCTTTCTTTTTTTCAACCAACTTCTTCTTATCAACTCTTTTTTTAAAAACCTTTTTAATTTTTCATTTTTACAGTCATATTATATCCCTTCATCATATTTACCCTTATTTTTGTATATATGTTTTTCTTTCTTTAAAATTTTGAGAGGAAATTTCTTCTAATAGACTAAAATACACTCAAAATGAAGTGCGTGGCTCTGTTCTATTCACCAAATTGATCATATTTTTTTTTCTTTTTTTCCCCCCAGTTTCAGGTATCTTCTGAATTGTTTAGTGTTTATTTTTCTGGGATCCTTGCCATCCTTTCAGCAATTTGTTCTCTCACTCACCTATTCTTCTCTGGAAAAAAATGATAAGCCAGAAAAACTCACCTCAAAAAAAAAAAAAAAAGAGGCAGCCCCTAACTGATGGATAGGGACCTAATCAATATGAACATTAGTAAGATATAAAAACTAGAGTTCAGAATGATGATTATAAAGATACCAGTTGGGCTTCAAAAAAGCACAGAAGATACTAGAGACTCTCTTTCTGGAGAAATAAAAGAACTAAAATCTAACAAAGTTGAAATAAAAAAAGCTATAATTGAGGTGCAATAAACAGGGGAGGCTTTTACTGCTAAGATAAATGAGGCAGAAGAGAGAATTAATGATATAGAAGACCAAAGGATGGATAACAAAAGAAGTGAGAAAAAGAGAGATATGCAACTACTGGATCACAAGGGAGAGAATTCGAGAGATAAGTGATACCATAAGATGAAACAATATTGGAATAATTGGGATCCCAGAAGAAGAAGAGAAAGAGTACTAGAAGTTATTTTGGAGTAAACAATAGCAGAAAACTTCCCTAATCTAGGGAAGGAAACAGGCATCAAAATCCAGGAGGCACAGAGAACCCCCCTCAAAATCAATAAAAATAGGTCCACAGCACATCATCTAATATTAAAACTTACAAGTCTCAGAGACAAAGAGAAAATACTGAAAGCAGCTCAGAACAAGAAGTCTGTAACCTACAATTGTAGAAATATTACATTGGCAGCAGACATATCCACAGGGACCTCACAGGCCAGAAAGGACGGCATCATATATTCAGAACACTAAATGAGAAAAATATGCAGCCAAGGACACTATATCCAGCTAGGTTGTCACTGAAAATAGAAGGAGAGATAAAAAGCTCCCAGGACAAACAAATACTAAAAGAATTTGCAAACACCAAACCAGCCCTACAGAAAATATTGAAAATGTTCCTCTAAGCAAAGAGAGAGCCTAAAAGTAACAGACCAGAAAGGAACAGAGACAATATACAGTAACAGCCACCTTACAGGCAATACGGTGGCACTAAATTCATTTTTCACTAGTTACCATGAATATAAATGGACTAAATGTCCTAGTCAAAAGATACAGGGCATTAGATTGGATTAAAAAACAAGATCAATCGATATGCTGTCTACAAGAAACTCATTTTACACCCAAAGACACCTCTAGTTTTAAAGTAAGGTTGGAAAACAATTTACCACTAATGGACCTCAAAAGAAAGCTGTGGTGGCAATCCTTATATCAGACATATTAGATTTTAAGCTAAAAACTATCATAAGAGATGAGGAAGGACACTATATCATATTTAACGTGTCTGTCCAACAAGAAGATCTAACAATTTTAAATAGGTATGCCCCTAATATAGGAGCATCCAATTATATAAACCAATTAATAACTAAATCAAAGAAACACATCAACAATAATACAATTATAATAGGGGCCTTTAACATCCTCCTTACTGAAATGCACAAATCATCTAAGCAAAAGATGAACAAAGAAATAAAGGCTCTAAATGACACACTGGACCAGATGGACACCACAGTTATATTCAGATCATTCCTTCCCAAAGCAATAGAATACACATTCTTCTCTAGTACACATGAAACATTCTCCAGAATAGATCACATCCTGGGTCACAAATCAGGTCTCCAACCAGTACCAAAAGATTGGGATCACTCCCTGCATATTTTCAGACCACAATGTTCTGAAACTAGAACTGAATCACAAGAGGAAAATTAGAAAGAACTCAAGCACATGGAGGTTAAGAGCATCTACTAAATAACGAGTGGGTTAACCAGGAAATTAAAGAAGAATTAAAAAATTATTGAAAAGAGAGGAAAATGAAAACATAACTGTTCAAAATCTTTGGGACACAGCAAAGGAGTTCCTGAGAGGAAAGTATATACCAATACAAGCCTTTCTCAAGAAACAAGAAAGGTCTCAAGTACATAACCTAAACCTACACCTAAAGGAGCTGAAGAAAGAACAGCAAATAAAGCCTAAACACAGCAGGAAAAGAGAAATAATAATGATCAGAGCAGAAATCAATGAAATAGAAACCAAAAGATCAACAAAATCAGGAGTTTGTTCATTGAAAGAATTAGTAAGATAGATAAATCCCTAGCCAGACTTACTAAAAAGAGAAGAGAAAGGACCCATATTAATAAAATCATGAACGAAATAGGAGAGATCACAACCAATGCCAAAGAAATACAATTATAAGGACATATTATGAGGAACTGTATGCAAGCAAATTAGGCAATCTGGAAGGAATGGATGCATTCCTAGAGACACATAAACTATCAAAACTGAACCAGGAAGAAATAGAAAACTTGAACAGACCCATAACCAGTAAAGAAATAGAAGCAGTTATCAAATATCTCTAAAACAACAACAACAACAACAAAAAATGAAGAGCCCAGGGGCAGACGGATTCCCAGAAAAATTCTACCAAACATTTAAAAAAGAATTAATACCTAGATACCTAGTCTCCTGAAACTGTTCCAGAAAATAGAAATGGAAGAAAAACTTCCAAACTCATTTTATGAGGTCATCATCACCTTGAACCCAAAACCAAACAAAGACCCCATCAAAAAAGAATTACAGACCAATATCCTTGAAGAACACAGATGCAAAAATTCTCACCAAAATACTAGTCAATAGGATCCAACAATACGTTAAAAGGATCATTCACCATGACCAAGTGAGTTTATTCCTGGGCGGCAAGGTTGGTTCAACATCCACAAATCAGTCAATGTGATACAATACATTAATCAAAGAAAGAACAAGAGCAATACGATGCTTTCAATAGATGCAGAAAAATCATTTGACAAAGTATGGCATCTTTCTTGATCAAAACTCTTCACAGTGTAGGGATAGAGGATACTTATCCCAGTATCATCAAAGCCATCTATGAAAAACCCACAGCGAATGATTCTCAAAGGGGAAAAACTGCTATTCAACATAGTACTAAAAGTCCTAGCCTCAGCAATCAGATGACAAAAGGAAATAAAAGGCATCCAAATCAGCAAAGAAAAAGTCAAACTCTCACTCTTTGTATATGATATGGAAAACCCAATATATTATGCAGAAAACCCAAAAGAGTCCACCAATAAACTGCTAGAATTCATATAGGAATTCAGTAAAGTGTCAGGATTTAAATCAATGCACAGAAATCAGTTGCATTTCTCTACACCAACAGCAACACAGAAGAAAGAGAAATTAAGGAGTTGATCCCATTCACAATTGTACACAAAACCATAAGATACCTAGGAATAAATCTAACCAAAGAGACAGAGAATCTGTTATCAGAAAACTTTAGAGTACTCATGAAAGAAATTGACAAAGACACAAAGAAATAGAAAACCATTCCTTGTTCATGGATTGGAAGAAAAAATATTGTGAAAATGCCTATGCTACCTAGAGCAATCTACACATTTAATGTGATCCCCAACAAAATACTATCATTTTTTTTCAAAGAAATGGAACAAATAATCCTAAAATTTATATGGAACGAGAAAAGACCCCAAATAGCCAGATAAATGTTGAAAAAGAAAGCCAAAGCTGGTGGCATAATAATTCCACACTTCAAGCTCTATTACAAAGCTGTAATCATCAAGACAATATGGTACTGTTACAAAAATAGACACACAGATCAATGAGCCAGAATAGAGAGCCCAGAAATGCACCCTCAACTCTATGGTCAACTAATCTTTGACAAACCTGGAAAGAATGTCCAATGGAAACAAGACAGAAGAAAGAGAAATGGTACTGGGAAAATTGGACAGCCACATGTAGAAGAATGAAACGGAACCATTTCCTTACACCACACACAAAAATGGACTTGAAATAGATGAAAGATCTCAATGTGAGACAGGAATCCATCAAAATCCTTGAGAACACAGACAGCAACCTTTTCGACCTCAGCCACAACTTCTTCCTAGAAACATCGCTAAAGACAAGGAAAGCAAGGGCGAAAATGAACTATCGGGATTTCATCAAGATCAAAAGCTTTTGCACAGCAAAGGAAACAGTCAACAAAACCAAAACACAATTAACAGAATTGGAGAACATATTTGCAAATGACCTATCAGATAAAGGACTACTATCCAAAATCTATAAAGAACTTACCAAACTCAGCACCCAAAGAAAAATAATCCAATCAAGAAATGGGCAGAAGTCATGAACAGACATTTCTGCAAAGAAGACATCCAGATATATATCTATATATCTATATACAATGGAATATTATGCAGCCATCCAGAAAAGCCAAATCTTTCCATTTTGAATGATGTGGATGCAACTAGAGGGTTTTATGCTAAGTGAAATAAGTCAATTAGAAAGAGATAATTAACATATGATCTCACTGATATAAGGAATTTGAGAAACAAGACAGAGAACCATAGGGGAAGGGAGGAAATAATGAAATAAGATGAAACTAGAGAGGGAGACAAACCATAAAAGACTCTTAATCTCAGGAAATAAACAGGGTTGTTGGGGCAGGGGGAGAAATGTGATTGCTGAGTGATGGACACTGAAGAAGGTATGTGCTATGGTGAGTGCTGTGAATTGTGTAAGACTAATGAATCACAGACCTTTACCCCTGAAACAAATAAGACACATGTTAATAATAATTAAAAAAAAAGACCCATCTATATGCTGTCAATAAAAGACCCATTTTAGACCTAAAGAAACCTGCAGATTGAGAGTGAAGGGATGAGAAAACATTTATCACACAAATGGATGGCAAAAGAAAGCTAGGTTAGCAATACCCCTATTTTTATCAGACAAACTAGATTCTCAACCAAGTGCTATAACAAGAGATGAAGCAGGGCAATATATAATAATAAAGGGGTCATTACAACAAGAAGATCTAACAATTATAAATATTTATGCCCCCAACTTTGAAGCACCCAAATATATAAAATAATTAGTAATAAACAACATAAAACTACTAATTGAAAATAGCACAATACTAGTAGGAAGTTTTAACACCCCACGTGCATCAATGGAGAAATTATCTAAATAGAAAATCAAGAAGGAAACAATGACTTTGAATGACACATTGGACCAGATGGACATCACAGAAATATACAGTACATTTCATCCTAAAACAGAACCCATTTTTCTTTTTAGTTGCACATGGGACATTATCCAGAATAGATCACATACTAGTCTGAAAACCAGGCATCAACAAGTACAAAAAGATTAAGATCATACCATGCATTTTTTCTGACCACAATGCTATGAAATTTGAAGTCAACCACAAGAAAAAAAACTAGAAAGACCACAAATACACAGAAGTTTAAAAAAATGTGCTACTAAAAAAACAAAAAAAAAGGGGCGCCTGGGTGGCTCAGTGGGTTAAAGCCTTGGCCTTCGACTCAGGTCATGGTCCCAGGGTCCTGGGATCAAGCCCCGCATTGGGCTCCCTGCTCGGCAGGGAGCCTGCTTCCTCCTCTCTCTCTGCCTGCCTCTCTGCCTCCTTGTGATTTCTGTCTGTCAAATGAATAAATAATAAAAAAAAAACAAGATTCTATTAAAATTGAATGGGTCAATCAGGAAATTAAGATGAAATTTAAAAAAAAAATACATGGAAGCAAATGAAAATGAAAACACAATGGTTCAAACCTTGGGATGCAGCAAAAGATGTCCTAAGAGGGAAGTATATAGAAATAGAGGCCTACCTCCAGAAGAAAGATAAGTCTCAAATACACAATCTAACCTTACACTTTAAGGATCTAGAAATAGAAAAAGAAACCCAGCAGACAAGGGAAAATACAAAGATTAGAGCACAAATAAATGATACAGAAACTGAAAAAATAGGTCAATAAAACCAGGAGTTGGATCTTAGAAAAAAATAATAAAATGACAAGTCTCTAACCAGACTTATCAAAAAGAAAACAGAAAGGAACCAAATAATTAAAATCAAGAATGAGAGAGGAGAAATAACAAACACCACAGGAATACAAACAGTTCTAGGGGAATACTATGAAAAAATGTGTGCCAACAAATTTGACAACCTAAAAAAAAAATGGATAAATTCTCAAAAACATATTAACTACAAAAACTGAAACAGGAAGAAATAGAAAACTTGAACAGACTGATAGCCAGAAAATAAATTGTATCGGTAATCAAAAATTTCCCAAAAAACAAAAGTCCTTTTCCAGAAGGCTTCACAGTTGGAATCTACCAACATTTAAAGATCTAAGAACTATTTGTCTCAAACTATTTGAAAAAATAGAAGTGAAAGGAAAACTTCCAAACGCATACTGAGGACAGAAATACCCTGATTCCAAAACAAAAGACTCTGTTAAAAAAAAAAGAGAGAGAGAGAGAGAGAGAGAACTAAAGCCCATATCCCTGATGAGCATGGATGCAAAAATTCTCAATAAAATACTAGCAAGAAGAATCGAGCAATACATTAAAAGAACCATTCAGCAAAAAATGTGGGATTTATTCTTGGGCTGCAGGGTGGTTTAATATTCACAAATCAATCAACATCATACACCACATTAATAAAAGAAAGGTTGAGAATACTCTCAATAGATTCAGAAAAAGCATCTGACAAAGAATAACAAACCTGCATGATAAAATGCCTCAACAAAGGAGGGATACAGGAAATACACCTAAAAGTAAGGAAGTTCATACATGTGAAATCCACAGCTAATGCCATCTTCAGTGAAGGAAAGCTGAGAGCACTTCCTCTGTGGTCAGGAACAAGACAGGGATATGCACTCTCACCAGTGTTATTTAAAATAGTACTGGAAGTCCTAGCCACACCAATCAGACAACAAAATAAATAAAGGCATCCAAATAAGCAAGGAAGTAGTCCAACTTTTACTATTTGCAGATGACATGACACTTTATATAGAAACCTAAAAGAATCCACCAAAATTTTTCTAGAACTAATATGTGAATTCAGAAAAATTACAGGATACAAAATCAATGTACAAAAATCTGTTGTATTTCCATACACCAATAATGAAAGAGCAGAAAGAAAAATCAAGGAATCAATTCCATTTACAGTTGCACCAAAAAAAAAAAAAAAAAAAAACACAAGATACCTAGGAATAAAACTAACCAAAGAGGTAAAAGTCTGTGCTTTGGAAACTATAAAACACTGATGACAAAATTGAGGAGATGGAAACACATACCATGCTAATGGATTGGAGAAGCAAATATTGTTAAAATGTCTGCACTACCCAAAGCAATCTACACATTCAATGCCATTTCTATCAAAATAACACCAGCATTTTTCACAGAGCTAGAACCAATAATCCTGAAATTTGTATGGAACTACAAAGTAGTCTGAGTAGCCAAAGCAACCTTGAAAAAGAAAAGCAAAGCTGAACACATAATTCCAGACTTCAAGTCACATTACAAAGCTATAGTGATCCAGACAGTATGGTACTAAAACAAAAATAGACACATTGATCAATGGAATAAAATAGTAAACCCAGACATGAACCTACAACTCTATAGTCAACTAATATTTGACAAAGCAGGACAGAATTTCCAATGGGAAAAAGACAGTCTCTTCAACAAATGGAGTTGGAAAAATTGGACATCCACATGTAGAAGAATTAAACTGGACCTTTATCAATTAATTTTTGACAAAGCAGGAAAAATATCCAATGGGAAAAATACAGTCTCTTCAACAAATGATGTTGGGAAAAGTGGACCACAAGATGCAAAAGAATGAAATTGGACCACTTTCTTGCACCATACACACACAAAAAATAAATTCAAAATGGATGAAATACCTAAATACGAGACAAAAAACTATAAAAATCCTTGAAAAGAACATAAGCAGTAACCTCTTTAATGTTGGCCATAACAACTTATTACTAGGTATGTCTCCTGAGGCGAGGGAAACAATAGCTTGTATACAAGCTATTGGGACTTCATCAAGATTAAAAACCTTCCACACAACAAAGGAAACAATCAACAAAACTGAAAGGCAAGCTATGGAATAGGGGAAGATATTAATCAGTGACATATCTGATAAAGGGTTAGTATCCAAGTTATATAAAGAATTTATAAAACTCAACACCCTAAAAATGAATAATCTAATTAAAATACAGGCAAAAGGCATGAATAGACATTTTTTTTCCAAAGAAGACATACAGATGACTAACAGACAAATGAAAAGATGCTCAACATCACTCATCTTCAGGGACATACAAATCAAAACTATCATGAGGAGCACCTGGGTGGCTCAGTCAGTTATATGTCTGACTCTCAATTTTGGCTCATGTCATGATGGCTCATGTCATGATGTCTGCATGATGTTTCATGTCATGATGGAGCCCTGCTTTGGGCTCCACAATCAGAGTGAATTCTGCTTGCCCCTCTCCCTCTCCTCTTCTCTCTCTAATAAATAAATAAAATCTTAAAAAATAAAACATGAGATATCACCTCACACCTGTCAGAATGTCTAAAATTAACAACACAGGAAACAGCAGGTTTGAGCAAGAATGCAGAGAAAAGGGAACACTCTTACACTTTTGGTGGTAATGTGAATTGGTGAAGCAACTCTGGCAAACAAGACAGAGGTTCCTCAAATACTGAAAAAATGAACTACCTTATGATCCATCACTTGCACCCATGGATAAAAAAAATACTGATTCAAAGGGACACAGGCACCCTGATGTTTATAGCAGCATTAGCAGCAATTGCCAAATATAAAAAGAGCCTAAATGTCCATTGACTGACAAATGGGTGAAGAAGTGGCATGTATATACAATAGAATATCAGCCATTAAAAAGAATGAAATCTTGCTATTTGCAATGATATGGATAGAGATAAAGTGTATTATGCTAAGAGAAATAAGTCAGTCAGAGAAATATAAATACCATATGATTTCACTCTTATGTGGAATTTAAGAAAAAAAAAACGAACATGGGGGGAAAGAATAGAGGCTAACCATCAACCAGACTCTTAACTATAGAAAAGAAACTGAGGTTTACTAGAGGAGAGGTGGTGAGGGGATGGTTTAAGTATATGATGGACATTAAGAAGGGCATTGTTGTGGTGAGCATTGTGTGTTGTATGTACATCATGAATCACTAAATTCTACACCTGAATCTAATATTACACTGTCTGTTAATGAAATGGAATTTAAATAAAATCTTAAAAGGAAAAAAAAAAACGAAAACAAGACACATCTATATGTTGCCTTAAAGAGACTAATTTCTGACCTGGTGATATCTACAGATCAAATGTGAGAGGATGAAACAAAATTTATCTCTCAAATGGATGTCAAAAGAATGCTGAGTAGCAATATTTATATAGGACAACTAGACTTTATAACAGGATAGTAACAAGAGACAAAGAAGGGTATTATATAATCATAAAGGTGATAATCCAAGAAGATATCTCAATTGTAAATATTTAGGCGATAAACATGGGAGCACCTAAATACATAAAACTGTTAATAACAAATTTAAAGAAACTAATCCATAGTAATATAATAATAGTGGTGCACCTTAACACCTGCTTACATCAATGGACAGATTGTCCAAAGAGAAATCAACAAGGAAATACTGGCTTTGAATGACACACAGCACTAGATGGATATAACAGATATATTCAAAATGTTCCAACCCAATAAGGCAGAATACACATTCTTTTAAAATGCTAAGGAGCAACTTTTATTGTAGATGACTTCAAGCTTGGCATTTAAGTCAAAAGTAGTAACAACTTTTAAAATGTATTGAATGAATGAAGTCATCATTCAAAAATGGTTTTTAAAGATTAATTTTGGACTTATTCATCAACACCCACTTTGGGTATGTTTGTTATATTGATACTTGATGTATATCACAAACACCACTACTTTATACTATACTCTTACACCTAAGATTACCCATCTGCTATATTCTACATGTTTGCTCCTTGCTCATGTACAAAAACTGCATTTATTTTCACACACAAAAAAATTAAAGTACAGTGTACATGGAACATTCTCCAGAAAAGATCATATAATAGATAACCAAACAAGTCTTAACAAATTCAAGAAGATCAAAGATACAATACACCTTTTCTGAACACAACACTATGAAACTGGAAATCAACCACAAGAAAAACTCTGCAAAGAACAGATATGTGGAGTTTAAATAATATGCTACTAAACAATGAATGGTTCAACCAAGAAATCAAACAAATTTTAAAATTACATGGAAACAAATGAAAATGAAAACACAAAGGTCAAAATCTTTGGGATGGAACAAAAGTGGTTCTAAGAGGAAAGTTTATAGCAATACAAGCCTATCTCAAAAAAACAAGAAAAATCTCAAAGAAACAACCCAAATGTATTCCTAAAGGAACTAGAGAAAGAATAACAAACAAAGCCTAAAGCCAGCAGAAGGAAACAAATGATAAAGATTAGAGCAGATATAAATTATATAGAAACTAAAAATACAGTAGAACAGATAAATGAAACCAGGAGCTGGTTCTTTGAAAAAATTAATAAAATTGGTGAACTTCTAGGAAGACTTATCAAAAGAAAAAGAAAGGACCCAAATATATAATATCACAAATGAGAGAGGAGAAATAATAATCAACACCACAGAAATACAATTATAAGAGAAAATTATGAAAAATTATACACAACAAATTGAACAAACTAGAAGAAATGGATAAATTTCCAAGAAACGTATCAACAGCCAAAATTGAAACAGAAAGAAATAGAGAATTTGAACAGACTGATAACTTGCAAAGAAATTCAGTTATCAAAACACTCTCCACAAACAAAAGTCCAAGGACAGATAGCTTCACAGGTGAAATCTACCAAACATTTAAAGAAGAGTTAATGCTGGGGACACTGAGTGGCTCAGGTGATTAAGCATCTGACTCTTGGTTTTGGTTCCGGTAATGATCTCATGGGACATGGGATTGAGCCCCATGTTGGGCTCCACAATCAGTGAGGAGTCTGTTTGAAGATTCTCTCCCTCTGCTCCTCCCCCTACTTGTGTGCTCTCTCTCTCCCTCTCTCTCTTTCTCTAAAATAAATAAATATTTTTTAAAAAGAAATCTTAATGCCTGTTCTTCTCAAACTATTCCAAAAAAAAGAAAAAGAAAAAGAAGAAAAATGTCCAAATTCATTCTATTTGACCAGCAATACCCTAATACCAAAATCAGATAGAATCCATTAAAAGAGTACCAGAGACCAATATCCCTGATGAACACAGATCCATAAATTTCTCAATAAAATACTAGAAAATCAAATACAACAATGCATTAAAATCATTCACCATGATCAAGGGGGATTTATTCTTGGGTTACAAGAGTGGTTCAATATTCACAAATCAATCAACATCATATACACATTAATAAAAGAAAGGTTAGGAAACTTATGATCCTCTCAATAGATGCAGAAAAAGCATTTGTACAAAGTACAAATTTGTACAAATATTGACTCATGATAAAATCTGTCAACAAAGGAGGGATACAGGGAATATGCCTCAATGTAAGTAAGGTCATACATATGAAACCCACAGCTAATACCAGCCTCAATGTGGAAGAAATGAGAGCTTTACCTCTATGGTCAGGAACAAGACAGAGATGTGCACGCTCACCACTGTTATTTAATATAGTACTGGATGTCCTAGTCACAGCAATCAGACAACAAAAAGAAATAAAAAGCATCCAAATCAACAGAAAAGAGTCCAAATTTCACTATTTGCAGATGACATGACATTCTATGTGGAGACAACAAGACACTCTATGGAGAAAACCCAAAAGACTCCACGAAGAAATTGTTAGAACTGATACATGAATTCAGTAAAGTTGCAGGATACAAAATCAACATAGAGAAATCTGTTGCATTTCTATACACTGAAAGAAGCAGCAGAAAGAGAAATTAAGGAATTTATGTCATTTACAACTACACCAAAAACAATAAGGTACCTAAGAATAAATCAATGCAAAGAGATGAAAGACTTGTACTCCTAAAAATATAAAATTCTGATGAAAAAATATTTAAGATGACAAAAAGAAATGGAAATACATTCCATGCTCATGGATTGGAAGAACAAATAGTGTTAAAATGTCCACATTACCCAAAGCAATCTACTCATTTAATGCAATGCCCATCAAAATACCAACAGCACTTTTCTCAGAGCTAGAAAATCCTACCATTTGTATGGAACCACAAAAGACCCCAAGTAGGCAGAGCAGTCTTCAAAAGGAAAAGCCAAGCAGGAGACATCACAATTCCAGACTTCAAGTTATATTACAAAGCTATAGAAATCAAAACAGTATGGTACTGGCATAAAAATAGACACATGGATCAATAGAATATAATAGAAAACCCAGAAATGAAGCAACAACTATATAGTCTGTTAATGTTTGACATAGCAAGAAAGATTAACTAATGGGAAAAAAGACAGTCTATTCAACAAATAGTGTTGGGAAAACTGGACAGCTACCGACAAAAGAATGAAACTGGACAATTTTTTACACCATACACAAAAATAAATTCAAAATGAATGAAAGGCCTAGATTTGAGACAGGAAACCATCAAAATCCTAGAGGACAACACAGGCAGTAACTTCTTTGACATTGGCCATAGCAACTTCTTTTCAGACATGTCTCCTGAGGCAAAGGAGACAAAAGCAAAATTAAACTATTGGGATTTCATCAAAGTAAAAAGTTTCTACACAGTGAAAGAAACAATCAACAAAACTAAAAGAATACCTACTGAATTGGAGAAGGTATTTGCAAATGACAAATCTGATAAAGAGTTATTATCTAAAGTATATAATGAACTTATAAAACTCAACATCCAAAAATGAATAATCCAAATTAAAAATTGGGCAATAGATACAAGTGGGTAGAATCGTCATTATTCCACAGAAGTCATACTGATGTCCAAGAGACACTTGAAAGGATGCTTGATATCATTGATCATCAGAGAAATGCAAATCTAAACTACAATGAAATATCACCTCACACCTGTCAAAATGACTAAAATCAACAACATAGGAACAACAGGTGTTTTCAAGGATATGAAGAAATGGGATCCCTCTTGCACTATTCATGGGAATGCAACCTGGTGCAGCCACTATGGAAAACAATATGGAGTTTCTTTTAAAAGTTAAAAACAGAATAACCATACAATCTTGCACTTGCAGTACTCGGTATTTACTCAAGGAATATAAAAATATTAAGTCAAAGTGATACATGGACCCCAATATTTATAGCAGCATTACCTACAATAGCCAAGATATGGAAACAGCCAAAGTGTCCTATGCTAAGCAAAATAAGTCAGTCAGAGAAATACAACCATCATATGATTTCACTGATATTTGGAATTTAAGAAAGAAAACAAATGAGGAAAGGGGAAAAAAAGAGAGTAGCCAACTAAGAAACAGGCTCTTAATTATAGAGAAGAAACTGTTTACCAGAGGGCAGGTATATGGGGAGATAGGTTAAATAAATTATGGGAATTAAGGATTACATTTGCCATGATGAAGACAAGGTGCTGTATGGAAGTCTAGAATCACTATATTGTATACCTGGAACTAATATAACACTGTATGCTACCTAGCTGGAATTAATATTTTATTTGTTTATTTATTTTTCCCTAATTGGAATTTAATTAAAGCTTTTTTAAAGGGCTATACAGTGTCTGTTCATGTCTTCTGCCCATTTTTTGACATGATTATCTGTTTTGTGCATGTTGAGTTTAAGAATTTCTTTGTAGATCCTTGATATCAACCTTTTGTCTGTACTGTCATTTGTGAATATCTTCTCCCATTTGGTGGGTTGCCTCTTTGTTTTGTTGACTGTTTCCTTTGCTGTGTAGAAGCTTTTGATCTTGAGGAAGTCCCAAAAGTTCATTTTTGCTTTTGTTTCCTTTGCCTTTGGAGACATATCTTGAAAGAAGTTGCTGTGGTTGATATCGAAGAGGTTACTACCTATGCTCTCCTCTAGGATTCTGATGGGTTCCTGTCTCATGTTGAGGTCTTTTATCCATTTCGACTTTATCTTTGTGTACGGTGTAAGAGAATGGTCGAGTTTCATTCTTCTACATATAGTTGTCCAGTTTTCCCAGCACTATTTATTGAAGAGACTGTCTTTTTTCCACTGTATATTAAGAAATCAGTGGCTTTCTTATACACTAACAATGAAAATACAGAAAGGGAAATTAGAGAATCAATTCCATTTACTATAGCACCAAGAGCCATAAGATACCTGGGAATAAACCTAACCAAAGAGGTAAAGGAACTGTACTTGAGGAACTATAGAACACTCATCAAAGAAATTGAAGATGACACAAAAAGATGGAAGACCATTCCATGCTCTTGGATCAGAAGAATAAACATTGCTAAAATGTCTATACTGCCTAGAGCAATCTATACTTTTAATGCCATTCCAATCAAAATTCCACCGGTATTTTTCAAAGAGCTGGAGCAAATAATCCTAAAATTTGTATGGAATCAGAAGAGACCCTGAATCGCTAAGGAAATGTTGAAAAACAAAAATAAAACTGGGGGCATCATGTTACCTGATTTCAAGCTTTACTACAAAGCTGTGATCACCAGAAACCATTAATTTATTTGAAGGATGGGGGTGATGCAATGGAGTCATACTTTTGGAAGATTAGTCTAGAATAGGGTTAGTATAAGACACTGTATCTCTCTCCACATGATTTTTTTAACTAACAATGGACTGCAACTATGCAGACTATACATTCACTTTTCAGTGATAGGAGCAGTTCTTCTTTAGTTCATGACACTACTGCTATCAGGCAATTTGAATAAGACAGGTTTCAGTATTTTCTGTCCTACTTTCCCACTGAAAAGAGTAGCAAACGAGTCTCTATATGTCCACTGGGAAGAGACAGGATAGAAAGAAGTGCTTAGAGAGATACAGGTGGGCCAATTAGCTGACCCCAGGTCTATGACAGAGTCCCCAACACTGGAAAAGTGACTGTGATTTTTGTGGTCCCAAGATAAATGGGACACGTGTTTTTAAAGCCCTGAGAGTCAGTGGGAAAGATATGGAACCTCTGGTGAGTTCCATCTAAAGAACAAATATGCTAGACCTTCTATCCAGCCTCAAACCCTATGCCCAAGCCAATCAGAGAAGGGATAACATCACCCCTACCCAGTGGAAAATGAAGGGTTGTCTAATAAGCACAGCTGCAGGGACCTTTGTGGACCAAGTCACTGAGGGATTTTTTCAAATTTTTGATTACATAAAAACCCACTGACATCCCACAACCCTGGGGAATTAGAAGAGAGACCCAATAATGAATGCTATTAAATCTTTTTATAGGACCCCCATAAAGTGGACTTCAGGTCATATTTAATTTGGCTTAGAAAATAATGGGTTATTTTGTATACTCAGAGTTTGTGAGAGAGTAAAATTAATATCTGACCCACTAGCTAGAAAGAGTCTCTGTCTTTGATCTAGAAAATCTGAGTTTTTACAGGTGGCACTAAGTCCCTTAAGAGGCACTTTGTTATATGGCTATGATAGTAAATTACACTGGTATTTACATGCTTTGCAGATTGTAACGAGCCCAATTTGTATAACAGCAAGTGTGATAATTTCATTCTCACAGTGGCAGATATCTATAACCAATAACTAACTTTCTTTTTTTGTTAAAGTATAAATGATGCAAAATATTACATTAGTTTCAGGTGTACAACACAGTAATTCAACAGTTGTATAGACTGAAAAGATCTAACTTTCTGACAGAAGAAATAGAGGATTCTACCTGGTTGACCAATTTTTTATTTCCCTGAATACATCAGAAGAAACTCTACAAAATTACCATTGATTCATCCCACATAAGAAAAAAAAAACTTACATTTCCAGTGAATTTGCATATATTCCCACTCCTCCCATACTTATAGTCAGTGACCACCACTAAAGGAAAACATACACATGCACACACACACACACACACACACACATTTTAGAGGATTCTTATCTCTCATACTTGAATTACTAGGGGAAAATTCTTGCCCTATCATTTCAGCATTGGCAAGAAGCCAATCATTACCTTAGCCCTACAGCACCCCTAGGTTCCTTGGTTAATGAAAAGGATCATCAAATCTGTAACCCTGGGAAGAAATTGAAAAACCTTGGGTCAACAATTTTAGCACAGTTTAAAAACTACTTTCTAGTACCAAATGATTATATTACCCTAAAACCATCTATGGGTCTACAGTGTTGTCTGATGTATAGAAACTAACATGCTTACATAGAGAATGCACTCTCTCTTAACATTTCTCTTTCCTCCCTCTATATGCCCTTTAAACCAAATCTCCATTTTTATCTCCCTGTGTATCCTATAAAAGCCTGAAGTCCCAAATGAAAACTCCTGTCCCATATTATATATTCGTCACAGCCAGTGCTCTCCATAGCCTAATACAATAAAATCAATGCAACAATGTCACTTGTCAGTCTCTGTACATAAAATAAAATGATGCCATTTGTGAGACAAAGTAATGTGGGGTGATGAGTCATCTCCAACTCCTATAAAATAGCCTAGTCAGTCTGGCCTTACAGAGAAAATTATGAAGAGAGGGAAATTGAGAATCCATGCACTAGTGATTCATTTCTTGATTTGTAGAAATTCTTTTAAACTGATATGAGCATATCAACTGATAAATCTATTATATATATATGCACTTTTATTATACCTGTTAAGTATACCTGAATTTTTAAAAAGATTTTATTTTTTTTATTTGACAGAGAGAGATCACAATTAAGCAGAGAGGCAGGCAGAGAGAAAGGGGGAAGCAGGCTCCCCACCTGGGCCTAAGTCAAGAATTAGACACTCAATTGACTGAGCCACCCCGGTGCCCCTCAACTCAATCTTAAAAAGAACTTTATAGTAGTCAGTACTGATTTAACACAGAATGAGCTATTGCCTCAGGAAATGATGAAGTTCTTGCTATTGGAAATACTTAATAAGACACAGTGTGACTATTTTATGAGGTTGTAAAAAGACTTAAGTTTCAGATAAACAAAATGAACTTTAGGGACTGTTATGGACTGAACATTTGTGTCCCCTGGTAATTCATATGATGAACCCCTCACACCCAATTTGATGGTATTAAGTAGGTGGGGTCTTTGAGAGGTAGAATTAAATTAGATTAGTTTAGGAGGATGGGAGCCTTGTGATGGGATCAGAGCCCTTATAAGAAGAGGAACACAAAGAGGTCTCTCTCCATGAGCACATACCTTGGAAAGGACACCTGTGCACTCAGTTAAAAAGAGGCTATCTCCCAGAACGTGGGTCCTCACTAGACACCAAATCTGCCAGCATCTTGATCTTGGATTTCTCAGCCTCCAAAACTGTGAGGGATAAATGTCTGTTGTTTAAGCCACCCAGTCTGTGGTATTTTATTAAATCAACCTGAACAAACTAAGAGAGGAAACTTTCCACAAGACATTCTGTGATTTATAATGTCATTTGTCTTCCCAACAAAACTACAAGTTCCTCAAAGGCCTAGACTCTCATATCAGTATATATCCTTGGTATCTATCTCTGTATCTTACACATAATAGGTACTCATTATTTAATCAAGATAGCCCATAAGATCTATACTGGAGTAAAACTGTTCATGCTTGAGATAGTTTTTAGAAAAAAGTAACTACATTAACTATATGATTAAAATCCATGCACTTTGAATATTTCACAATGTGAAGTATGATGCATTACTATTCAGAACTGTATAATAAAATAGTGTTCACAATTAGTAATAAGGTCTATCAATAACATTAATATTGATAATATTTATATTTACAGTAATTATAAAGCCTTGATGATTTTAAATGGATAAATTATAATAATCAACATTGAATGAAAACATTATGCCAGTTAATCAATCAGAAATAAAATGAAACTGAGTTATATGTGTGACTATGGAAAATTAAAAAAAATGTGACATAGAGTTTGCCAGAAAGTAGGACCAGTGTAAGAAGTTTTAACACAACTTAACAGGAATAAGTTTAAAGGAAGTTAAGAAAAATATGTCCAACTAGTCATTCTGGACCTAGTGAATACCCAGCTGATGAGATTTCAGAACCATATACTGAGGGTGAGATGCAGAAACATCATTATAGAAATAAGACATTCAATCTTGGCTAAGAAAAAAACAAGTACAGTTTTTGGGCGCCTGGGTGGCTCAGTCATTAAGCGTCTGCCTTTGGCTTAGGTCATGATCCCAGGGTCCTGGGATGAAGCCCCACATTAGGCTACCTGCTCAATGGGAAGCCTGCTCCTCCCTCTCCCACTCCCCCTGCTTGTGTTCCCTCTCTCCCTGTGTCTTTCTCTGTTAAATAAATAAATAAAATCTTTTTTTTAAGAAAAAAAAGTACATTTAACTTAGAAACACCTCAGTGTGTAAAAGGTATCTGTAAACTAACCCTGCACTTTATGTAATATACCCATAGAACTGGAACTCCCAGGAAACAAACCACCAACACACAAGGCCAAAATTCCTTCTCTAACCCTTCCTGTCTGCAGAATATGTCATTTTAGTATAACATACTTAGTCGATGTATGAGGGAATAATTTTGTGTATGTATGGCAAATTTTGTGTGGGGAACTATATGTGCAAACCAAGACTGAAATATTTGACTAATCTGTTAAAATCCATTCTAATATTTTTATTGGCATGTCTAAAAGATTCTGGTTCTCTAGGACTAGGGTAAGCTCAAGGCCCTTCACAGGATCAGTTTGAGTTAGAACTGGAGTGTTACCAGAACTGCAAGGCATCTTAAGTAGCTTAGGTGGAGGGAGAATTCCAGTTCTTATTTTAAAAAAAATATATATATATATAGTTATAGTTATAGTTATTATAGTTATAACCAGGAAAATAAGAAGATGACAAAGTCCAAAAGGTTAGGCTATCTATTACTAAGAGAATGAAAATGATATAAAAAACTGATAGTGATACAATTCAGGCAAGCAGCTCTCAATTGAAGATGAGAATGCCCAAATGATATTAACAACCCATTTTTCTTCTCTTTCAGTTCATGGCCGAGAGGGCAATTCTTGAAGTTAAAGAAGCTAAAAAGGACCAGATATAGGCAAGCTTGAGATTTCACATGACATATGTCAGCTGTTTCATTTGACACCTTTTTTCCTTCAATCTATTATATATGCCAAACCATCAATCTACTGGCAATAATACAATGACTACTGTTTATTGAGTTTCTCCTACGTGTTGTGTGCTTTACAAATATTGTTTTAGAATCCTCACGATTTTTAGCCCAATTTTACAGAAGATGAAATCCAAGAGTTGAAGTAATCATAGTATTGAAGTATCTTACTCCAGATCAAGTAGGTGGACTAAGTTTTTCTTCTGTTTTGTCTGTTTGTTTTGTTTCATTTTTTCCTGGGTTCTTTCTACTCTGATTTTGTTAAGGAAATGTTCAGAACCTGGATTTTAAAATAATGACCAGATGCTTCACATACACTTTAAATTGGAGAAATACTATATTAGTCTATATATCATGATATTTCCCTTGTTCCTTTTATTAGTCTCACACATTAATATATGCACACACAGAATGGGAGATGGAAAAGAGGAAGTGGTAAAAGTAACTATCTACCAAAAAAATAGAAATAGTAATATGCTGTCTTTTCTAACAACCTATGCAAATATTGAATTTGTTTGTAAACTGGACTCAAAGCTATATATATATATATGTATATATATATATATATATATATATGAGATCCATTAAGATTCTGAAATATTTACTAAGTAGAACATTTTGAATAAAAATGAAATGTTACATATTATAAACAGCTTATAAAAGCGTAAAAAGAAAGAAAAATAGAGGCATAAGTCATATGAAGAAAGCAGAAGTCTGGATTTGCTGTGCTTCACACTTTGATAATATGTACATTAGCAACTACAATTGATTCTTGAATGGTTGTGACCATTAGAAAATCTACCACGTTTTGTAACCAAAATACATGATTTTGTACAGCTAGTTTCCCTGAAACTGAAGAAAGGAGAGGTACCGTAGGAATTCCTGCTATATACATAAGTTTACCTTCACCTTTGGCTGCTAGCAAACTTTATTTCCAGGTATTAGACCACTGCAATCCCAAGTGATATTAGTGAGAAAGAAAACTGAGTGAGAAGTAACCTGTGTTTGGTCTCATTTTTCCCTCCTTAATAAATTTTATCTGTTATATACTCTAATTTCCTTTACTTATGTGTTGCATAGGTAACATTTAAATTAAGTAGACTGGCCCAGTTTGAAAATTCTACTTTCAGTAGAGTCTAAACTTAATCCCTGATACTATAGTAATTTAACATACTTAGCATGGATGATTTTCTTTCCTAAGACTAATGAGACTAACACACTACCTCAATGCTTCTCCGAAATTTTTGTGCACAGACATCACCTCAAGATCTTGTAAAATTGCAGATTCTGATTCAGTAGATCTAGGGTGCATTTCTAACATCCCAGGCAATGCCATTGCTGCTGGTCACTTAACAAAGGCACGGCACCTAATTTAGCCATAGTGAGATGTCTACCATTTCACTCCCCATTTTCATTAAGCCAAACTAAATCATCTTTTGAAAATATAAAAGTAATACTTGTTCATACATTTTTATTACACATAACTTGGAAAACATGAAAAGTAGAAAGACTAAATTAGCACAGTCTCACCACCCAGATACAACTATAATTCATATCTGGCTACATTTCCTTCCAGTCTTTTTTTGATGCACACACATTTAGATTTATAAAATTTCATTTTGACTTGACAGCAATATCATAAACCATATCACACTGCTGCACAGTTTTCTGTCAAGGCTCCAAATAATGTATTTTGTCCCAAACATATGTGTCACCCAAAATTTTGAGTACAATACTATCATCCACAAAGCAATTTCACAACTGGTTATCTATACACTACTAATGCAGAACACTAACAATTCTATAAAACCTTGAAATGTATACACCATAAACATTATAATAATGTCATAGCTACATGTGCAGTAGGAGCATAGTGGCAGTACTTCCTCTCCTTAAAACTATATTTAATTTCTTCTACACGTTGCATTTCTTTTTAAACCTGATCTTCAGAGACATCTCTTGAGCCTTTTCCAGTAATTCTCTCATATCCAATGGGACCAGCTTAGAGGGGAATAAGCTGTATCCTGTTTTTATTTTTTTTCTCTCTCTCTGCAAAGCTTGCTTGAGCTTCTTGACCTTTTCCTGGCAGGTTGTAGATCAAAGCTGTTTCAACTGATGGGGCGATGGGGTAAGAGTCTGAGACTCCACTCTGCCCAGGTGTTCCTTTTCATTAATATCAGGTCTATTCAGGCTGTCAGACATGTCATTATGCCCATGAAAATGAAACAGTTGGTAGGCAGCAGATACAGGTGGGCTGCTAGTCATCTGCATATGATTTGAAAGGGTTACCTTTGTTACTTATCAGTAATGGTAAATGGTATGATAGAAATGGATTATACACAATATTCTATGTTATTTAATATTGATAAGGCACATGTGCCAAAGTGGAAAGGCAAAAATTATACTTAAAAATTTAAAGAAAAGTACTTTGTTAAAATGTTAACACAATGAATGTGTTTTCCTATGAAAAAACTGACATGATACAAAATAATTTTTCATATTTTTTAGTTAAAGTAATTAATAAGGTTTTAAACTGAGTGAAATCCTTTAGTGTAAGCAACATGACAAACCCATGCCTGGTAAACTAATAATCTTATATTAGTCATTTCTGAGAACATTGCCTATATTTTAGTGCAGAGATTCTCCAACTTAAGTGTGCAATAGCAACACCAAGCTGGCTTGCTAAAACTCACATTGCCCCACCCCTAGTATTTCTGATTCAGTGGGTATAGAATAACACCTGAGAATGTGCATTTCTAAGTTCCCACGTAATACTAATACAGCTGGTGTGATGTCCACACAGAGAATACTGCTTTAGAGTGATGTAGTAAGTCCCACTGCTTTAGGGGAGTGGTTCTCAAACCTCAGCAATTCACTTAAGAATCACTTGGGGGCTGGGGTAGGGAGAGGAGCTTAATAAAATGTAGTATTTAGGGCTTCAAAGTATAGAATTTCTGTAAATAATTCTGATGCAAAAGGTCCTAGTCAACCACATTCTGATAAATATTGCTTTTAAAAGAATAGTTTTTCACATCTGAAAGATCATTAGAATTACTTAAGCCAGGGCTTCCCAAACATTAAAGTGCATACTAATCACCTGGAGATCTAGTTAAAATGCGGATTCTGATTCAGTAGACCTAGGGCAGGGCCCAAGAGTCTGCATTTTTTTTTAATATTGTATTTATTTATTTATTTATTTATTTATTTATTTATTTATTTCAGCATAACAGTATTCCTTGTTTTTGCACCACACCAGTGCTCCATGCAATCCGTGCCCTCTCTAATACCCACCACCTGGTTCCCCCAACCTCCCACCCCCCACCACTTCAAACCCCTCAGAAGAGTCTGCATTTTTAAAAAGCTCCCAGGTGATGCCAGAAAGACTATTAAATCATCGATTGACAAATCCCATCCCAGAGATTCTTATTCAATAGAATGGAAATATACATCTGATTCAGAAGAACGCACCTATAATACACACAATATATTTAAATTCTTTTTTTTTAATTCTTTTGGTCATTCCCTGTTACCAAATATTTAAAGATAGATTTTTGTAGAATTTATATAGTTACAAGTAATACTGTAGAGTTAGATTTTAGAGAATAGCTTCTCTGGTTCTTTCAGTAAAGTTAAAAAGGAAATAGTTGTTAACATGAGAAGGGCAAATGTTCTGAAGCAGATGAGCAGTTTCTTTGAAATGGAAAAGAATTGGGGTGATAGTTATATTTTCCAAAGATGGCTACAGCAATAATTTCAAAAGCACATGTTTTTTTTTTACAATATAAACTTGATTCTGCTCCTATTGAGAGGTTAGGTCTATGTACATTTCTCTTGAATCCAGGTGGCTTCTGATTTCCTTAAAATGAATGGAATGTTGCAGAAGAGAAGCTGTAAGACTTCTTGACTTTAGAAGTGAGGACAGAAAAACAGTGCAGCCTCCACTTTGTTCTTGGAAGACCCCTGTCTGGAGTCCTGAGGCATCATATGGAAAGTCTGACTACCCAGTCTTCCATGCTATGAGGAAACCAAGGCACATGGAGAAGCCACATAAAGGTGTTCCTGTCTTCAAGACCCTCCATATCTGTGTAAGACATGTGAGTGAGCAAGTCTTCAAATGATCCTAGTCCCCAACTCTCAAGTCACAACAAGCCTGCCAGTTTTCTCACTTTATTTTTTTAAGATTTGATTTGATTTGATTAATATATAATGTATTATTAGCCCCAGGGTTACAGGTCTGTGAATCATCAGGCTTACACACTTCACAGAACTCACCATAGCACATACCCTCCCCAATGTCCATAACCCAACCACCCTCTCCCTACTCCTCTCCCCTGGCAACCCTCAGTTTGTTTTGTGAGATTAAGAGTCTCTTACAGTTTTTCTCCTTCCCCATCCCATCTTGTTTCATTTTTTCCTTCCTTACCCCCCAAATCCCCCACTTTGCCTCTCAAATTCCTCATATCAGGGAGATCATATGATAATTGTCTTTCTCTGACTGACTTATTTCACTTAGCATAGTACCCTCTAGTTCCATCCATGTCATTGCAAATGGCAAGATCTCATTTCTTTTGATGGCTGAACACTATTCCATTGTATATATGTACACCACCTCTTCTTTATCCATTCTTCTGTTGATGGACATCTAGGTTCTTTCCATAGTTTGGCTATTGTGGACATTGCTGCAATAAACATTCAGGTGCACATGCCCCTTCAGATCACTACATTTGTATCTTCAGGGTGAATATCCAGTAGTGCAATTGCTGGGTCAAAGGGTAACTATTTTCAACTTTTTGAGGAACCTCCATACTGTTTCAGTTTTCCCACTATAGGTCCTGAATATTATGCAGCAGAGAGAAGCTGTTCTCCTGCTGTTCTTTTCTAATTCCATACCCACAGAAACCATGAAGATAAAATGTTTATGGTTTTACATCACTTAGTTTGAGGTGGTTTGTTACTTAACAAAACAACAGGAACATTGTGACAATACAACTTAACTAGACCATATAATTCTCCTTAGGAGGTAAATGAGGAAGCTAGAGGCATACAGCACTTATTTCAGACCCAATATATAGGTTATGAAGAGAAATCCAGTAGCTGAAGACCTATAATAATATCAATAGCTGACATGTACTCAGGTGCTTATTACTTGCCAAATGCTTTATGTATATATCGGGGGGGGATCAAAATGCTTTTAAGGATTTTTCTGGAAGATGGAAATCAATTTCTACTTTCTTCCCATTCTTCCATTTGCAAAATATTAGCATATAAGTTTTGGTGCCTAAAAAAACAATCTTTGAACATTTAAGCAAGCATTACATTTTTTAAACATTATTTTTCTATAATCCTACACTTAAAGAAAAACTTTGAACATAGTATTAGAACTCCTGTATGTCTTTTATTCAGATGCACTGATTATTTAAAATATCTCTATATATTTACACACATGCATGCACACTTTATTATGTACTTATTTAATTTAACTGTTTGAAAGTTAGAGTTATTGTGGATACACTGTACCACTTTGCACCTAATATTTTAATGTTTTTCCTAAAAACACAAACATTCTCTTAGGTAACTATAATATATTATGTCAATTGTCCCAGTCCGAGGGCATTTATAGATTTATATCTATTTGTTCTACTCCAGGATCCTATCAAGATCAAACATTATATTTACTTACCATGTGTCCTTCAACCTGGAATACTTCTATTGCATTTCTTTACCTTTCATGACCTTGATAATTTTTAAAAGTACAGGACAATTATTTTATAGATTATTTCTAAATTTGGATGTGTCATATGGTTCCTCATGAATGTACTCAAGTTATATGCTTTGGCAGAAATACTACAGAGGTCATATATCCTTCTCAGAGGTGATATATCCTTCTCAGTGCATCATATAAGGAGGTATATGATATTAATATGCTCCATCATTGCTGATATTAACTCTGATCATTTAGTATAAATAATAAATGCCATTTCTCCACTGTAAATTTACTTTTCTTTCATTTAAAATTAATGAATAATATATGGAGGGATGTATTGAAATTATGTAAATATCTTGTTCTTCATAAAACTTTTACCTAAAAGTTTTAACATTTCTTGATGATTTTCTCAATCATTCTATCTGATTTATTAGTTGGCACTCTATTATGGGAAAGAGCTTTTCCTTCTCACTCACTCATTTATTAATTGATCTTTATTAGCACTGATTTATGTTATTATCAGCCATTCTCTAAGAAATCCTACTCATATAAACAGAAAATAAATCTGGGCCCTAGTTGTGTCCATTGCTATTGGTGTAGAATTCCTTCCAGGCCAATAGAAGTAACAAAGGTGTGTGTGTGTATATATATATATATATATATATATATATATATATATACTTTCAGTACACACACACACACATGCACACACACACACTAAAACCTACAAACTCATTTAAAAAAAGCACAAGGCATATTCTAGTATTCTTTTGCATATTTGTATCTATATTCCTACTATAAAAAGACAATTTTCCATTATGTTCAAAATATCTAATCATTGGCTCAAGTCTTAAATATAACACTGAGAATGTAAACTTACTAACTATAGACTAAGAGTTATTTTGTGTGTGTGTATATATATAAAATTTATGACTATATAACTCTCCTAACAAGATACAGAATATTTCTATTACTTCAGGGAGTTTTCTTTGCCCTCCCCAATCAACCCCACCACCACAAGTTCACCTAGAAGAAATCACGTATCATTTTTTACTATATATTTAATCTGTTGTGCAGCTACATATGAATCATACACTATGCGTACTTTCCTGTTCAACTCTTTCCCCAACATAATATCTATGAAATTCATTGATGTTTTACATGTATTAGTAGTTAATTTCTTTTTATTGATGAATAGTATTCTATTACATGAATATACCACAATTCCTTTATGCATTGTACTCAATTTATAGCTATTGCTGATAAAGCTGCTGTAAAAATTCTTGAAGAACACTTCACTTCTTTTTGTGAATAATATGATTTCTGTGGGCATATATGTAGTTTTTACCTTGAAATATGGATTTATCGGAAGTTACAAATGCATACTCTTGTGTCTATGTCTCCCAGTTTCCCCAATTGTAACATCTTGCATAATTATAACAGAATAATATTAAAACCATGACATTTAAATTAGTATAATCCACAGAACATATTAAGATTTCACTAGTTTTGCAAGCACTCATGTGTGTGTGAGTGAGTGTCTATAGTTCTATACAGGTTTATTGCATGTATGATTCATGTAACCATACCACAACACAGATATAAATCTGTCCCAACACCACAAGGTTCTTTTGTGTTACCCTTTTATAGTCATTCAGCCTCCTGTCCCGAATACTTATATTCCAATTATTTTATACTTCTCAATTGAGATACAATATATTTTTGTATTTTTATTTGTATGCTGTGACATTGCTAATTTCACTTTATTTCAGAATCCATAGTATTTTAAAGAACATTCATTCAAATTTTGGAAAGGGGCAAAAAAGATTAGTGGGTGTCTTTTCAACAGAATGGTGCACAATGTCCAGAGTAGGAATAAGCAAATTTTTCTATAAATGGTGGGAGAGTAAATACTTTATGTTCTGTGGGCCATACAATCTCTGTAACAAATACTATGTTCTGTCACTATAGTGCAAAAGTGGCTGTGGACAATACAGAGTGTGGCTGTGTTGCAATAAAACTTTATTTATAAAATAGACAATGAGCCAAATTTGGTCAATGGGCTAGAGCGTGCAGATTTCCAGTCTAGCAGAATTTCTGGAGATTATCTGTTTAGGTATGGACGTACCTTTGACTGATTCTATTGATTCAATTATTTTATATTTCTATAAAAGTAGAAATTAAATTGTAGAAAACTAATAGCAATGAAGATAATTCCTGCTCATGACAATGCACATAAATTTTATCTAGTCAGATGCAACTGATTTCTGTGTAGTAGAGAAGATAAACACAAATGTTACAATTTTTTGTTTATAATATTAATTCTACATTTATTAGCAAATTTGTTTCAGTAGCACTTTGACTATATAACTCTCTTCCTCATTTTTTCCTTTTGCACCATTGTTAATATTTTACTAGATCCCTCTTCAACTAATGAATTGAATAAAACATTTAGCTTTTAGGGAGTTCAGATGAGAAGATGGTGGAGTAGGAGAATACTAAGCTCTCTTCATCCCACAGATACAACTAGATAATATTCATATCAGTGTAAATAACCCAGGAAATGACACGAAGACTGGCACAACAATCTCCACAACTGAAGGTAGATGAGAGCCCACATCAAAGAGAATAGAAAGGGTGAACATGCTGTCTGGAAGTGAAACCATGAGACCATGGACATCTGCAGTGGGGAGAGAGCCAGTGGTTCAGATAAGGGGGGAAGTGGACATTCACACCTAGGGGCCTATAAATGGGGAGGATGAATTTCCATAATACTTGCACTTGAAAGCCAGAGGGACCTGGGACACCTGGTTGGCTCAAGGTGTTAAGCCTCTGACTCTTGGTTTTAGCTTAGGTCATGATCCCAGGGTTGTGAGCTCTCCCTCTGCTCCTCCCCCTGCTTGTGCACACACACTCTCTCTCTTTCTAAAATAAATAAATAAAATCTTTGAAAGAAAGTGAGTTCTTAAGACCTGCAGGACTTAAAACCTGGAATTTTAAAAATTGTCAAGCTCATCTCTGGAAGAGCCCACAATACCTTAGGAAGGTTTACCTTACCTACTTTAAAGAGATAGTACAACAGATGCCCATATAGATACAGAGTAGAACCATAAGTTCAAAAAACATGGGAGGCAGACAGGAGGGAGAATGATTTATTCATCTCAGAGTATGGCCCAGAGAGATAGAGATCACAGGAAGAGCCTCCCAGGAACAAAGGAGTTGGCAGGCACCATTGCCCTTCCTTGCCCCCTCGCACCCAGCATGAAAAATGGTCACCTTCAGGAATCAGCCTGGCTTGACAATAAATTACGTAACTTGCTTGCACTGTCCTGTCCCCCAATCCACAGCATTTCAGCAGATCCACCTTTCCCAGTCATGCTCCCCTGAGTCCAGATGTTGCAGGCCCCTCCCCCAGAAGACAGGCACAAACCCTACCAACACTGCATCTCCTGACCTGTATATTTTGCAGTACCTCAGTTCTAGTAGCAGTGGGAGTAGGTCTCATTTTGCAAGCAGACCATCACACATATTGTTGCCCACAATAGGCAAAGAAAGCCTCTGCAAACAACGGGACTGAAAGAAAAAGAGGCCCAGACTCAATAGCAGAGCACATGCAATGCACATAGAAGACACTCCCTGAAGTTCCAGGCCCTGGGAAGAAAGGGACACTGCACTGCAAGATGCTATAGGATCTCATATTCATAAGGCTATTATCATTAAGAGCAAGAGAAGTAGCTGTCTTGCCTTACACACAGAAACAGAAACAGAAAGTCAGGCAAAATGAGACAGAGAAACATCTCCCAAATGAAAGAACAGGAACCAACCACAAGAGACCAATGTTAAATGGATATAAATAATATGCCTGATAGAGAATTTAAAGTAATGACCATAAAGATACTCACTGGACTTGAGTAAAAAGTGGAGGAGATCAGTGAGAATCTTAGCACAGAGATAAAAAAAAAAGTCAGAGATAAAAAAAAGTCAGAAATCAAGAACATAATAAATGAAATTTTAAAATACACTTGATAGAATAAAATGCAGGCTAGATGAAGCAGAGGAATGGATTAGGAACCTGGAAGACAGAGTAATGAAAAGTAACTAAGCTGAGAAAAGGAGTGGAAAAAAAATATGCAAAATAAGAATAGTCTTAGGGAACTCAGTGACTCCATCAAGCGTTATAACATCCTCATTATAGGAATTTAAGAAGAAGAGAAAGATAAGGAGGCAGAAAATTTATTTGAAGAAATAATAGCTAAAAACTTCCATAATCCAGGGAAGGAAATATATCCAGATCCGGGGGCACAGAAGTTCCCCCCAAAACTCAACCCAAGGAAGTCTACACTAAGACACATAGTAATTAAAATGTCAAAATGCAATGATGAAAGAAATAAGCAGTGAAAGCAAAGAAGAAAGTTACTGGGGTGCCTGTGTGGCTCCGTTGGTAAAGCATCTGACTTTGGCTCAGGTCATGATCTCAGGCTCTGGAATTGAGCCCTGAGTCTGGCTCCATGCTCAGCAGGGAATCTCTTTCTCCCTCTCCTCTCCCTCTGTCCATCCTCCAACCTGTGTGTGCATTCTCTCTCTCTTTCTCTTTCTCCCTCTCCTTCTCTGTCTTTCTTGAAAGAAAGAAAGAAATAATAATCTTAAAAAAAAAAGAAAGTTACAAACAAGGGAAACCCCATGAGGGTGGGTGTCAGAGGATTTATAAGCAGAAACTTTTCAGTATAGAACGGAGCAGCACAATATAGTCAGAGTGCTGAAAGGGAAAAGTCACAAATCTCCCAAAAAAAGAAAAGCCCAGGACCAGGTGATTCCATGTATGAATTCTACCAAATGTTCAAATATAAATTAAAATCAATCCTTCTTAACTCCAAAAAGTAGAAGAGGAAATACTTCCAAGCTCATTTAGAAGCCAACATCACCCTGATATTAAAGTGAGGCAAGGACAAAACAAGAATTGAAAACTAAGGCCAATATCCCTTAGTAAAAATGTAAAAATCTTCAATAAAATACTAGTAAACTGAATTGAACACCACATTAAAAGAGTCATATACCATTAAAAATGGGATTTATTCCTAGAATTCAAGGATGTTTTAAAATATGCAAATCAATCAGTTTGATTCACCACATTAATAGAATGGGGAATAAAAATCTTATGATCATTGTAATAATGCAGATATAACATTCGATAAAATTCACTATCTGTTCATGATTATAAAACTCAATAAATTAAGTAGATGGGAACTTATCTCAACACAATAAAGAACATATGACAAGTCCGCAGCTAGCATCATACTTAAGAGTGAAAAACTAAAAGCCTTTTTTCTAAGATCTGAAATGAGGCAAGGTTGTCCACTTGGCCTCTTCTATTGAACAAAGTACTGGTGGTCCTAGCCACACCAATTAAGGAAGAAAAGAAATAAAATGATCCAAAGCTGAAAGGAAAAAGTAAAATTATCTCTGTTTGCAGATGACATGATTTTATATGTAGGAAATCCTAGAGTCCACAAAACAAACAAACAAACAAACAAGAAACAGAACTAATAAACAAATTAAGCAAAGCTGTAGGATATAAAATCAACACAAGAAAATCAGTTATGATTTTACACACTATCAATTAACTATCCAAAAAGGAAATTAGGAAAACAATCTCATTCACAAGAGCATCAAAGAGAAGAATATACTTATTAATAAACAGAAAAGGAAGCTTGTATAATGAAAACTATAAAACACTGATGAAAATAATTTAAAAAGGCAAAAATAAAAAGATAATTTGAGTCTATGAATTGGAAAAATTAAGTGTCCCTACTACCCAAAACTATCTACAAATTCAATGCAACATCCAATGGCAATTTTTATAGAATTTTCTTCAAATACCCAAATCAATATGTAATCTCAAGGGACACCAAATTGCAAAAATAATTTAAAAAAGAGTAACAAATTTTGGAAGTCTAACATTCTGACTTCAATATATATTAAGCTATAGTAATCAAAATAGTGTGGTATAGATAAATAGACCAATGAAATAGGATGAAGATCTCAGAAATAATTGCTAGCTTTTATGATCAAATGATTACCACCAAAAATGTCAAGACCACTCAATGGATAAAGGATGGTCTCTTCAACTAATGATGTTGAAGAAAATGGATATCCATATACAAAAGCATGAAGTTGGACCCATATTGTACATCATATGAAAAAATTAACTCAAAATGGATTAAAGATCTAAGTATGAGACCTTTAACTCTGAAACTCCTAGAAGAAATATAGGGGGAAAGCTTCATGACATTTCACTTGGCAATAATTTGTTGGTTGTGACACCAAAAATACAGGCAATAAAAGCAAAACTAGACAAATGGAACTACAGCAAACTTAAAAACTTTTGTGCACCAAAGACCACAATCAGTAGAATGAAAAAGCAACACATATAAATGGGGAAAATATTTGTAAAATACAAATCTGATAAAGAGTTAACAACCATAACATATAAAGAATCCCTACAACACAACAACAACAAAAATCAAATAACCTGATTTGAATAATGGGCAAGACTTGAATAGATATTTCTCCAAAGAAGATACAAATAGCCAATAGGCATATCAAAAGGTGTTCAATATCATAATCATCAGATAAATGAAAATCAAAACCACAATGAGATACACCTCATGACACTCTGTCCATTAGAGTGGATAGTATAAAAAATAGGAAAATAAAAGTGTTTATGAGGTAACGTGCATTGTTGGAAGGATTTTAAAATGGTGCAACCACTATGGAAACCAGTATAGAGATTCCTCAAAAAATTAAAAATAGAACTACCATATAATGTAGCAATCCCACTTTGTGGTATATGTCCAAAAATTGAAAGAAGTTTCTTAAAGAGATATTTGCAAACTCATATTCATAGCAACACTATTCAGAATAGCCAAAAGGTGAAAGTAACAAAAATATTTGTGAACAAATGAAAAACTGAAATGTGATATATACATGAAATAAAATATTATTAAACCTTAAAAAGGGAGGAAAAAATCCTATCACATGATTACATGCTGAATCTTGAGGACATTATGCTTGGTAAAATAAACCAACCACCAAAACAAAAAACAAAAAACAAACAAACACCAAAAAAACACAAAAAACTCTGATTCCACTTATATGAAGTATTTAAAGTAGTCAAATTCCTAGAAATAGAAAGTACAATGGTGTTTACTAGCAGCTAGGAAGAAAGGGAAATGGACAGTGGTTTAATGGAGATAGAGTTTCAGATTTGCAAGATGAAACACTCCAGAGATCTCTTTTATAAAAATTCAAAAATACTTGATACTACTGAATGGTACACCTTAAAATGGTTAAGATGAGAGGATTGAGAAGATGAAAGCAGAGTAGGAGGACCCTAGGCTTGCTTATATCCGCAGATACAACAAGCTGACTATCATGGGGCACCTGGGTAGCTCAGTGGGTTAAGCCTCTGCCTTAGGCTCAGGTCATGATCTCAGGGTCCTGGGATCAAGCCCCGCATTGGGCTCTCTGCTCAGCGGGGCGTCTGCTTCCCCCTCCCCCTTTGCCTACCTCTCTGCCTACTTGTAATCTCTGTCAAATGAAAAAAATAAAAAAAAAATCTTAAGAAAGATGACTATCAAATCACCCTCAATACCCCAGAAATTGACTTGAAGACCAACTGAACAAACTCCACAACTAATGGCAGAGAAGCAGTCACATCAAAGAAGGTATAAAGTGTAGAGACTCAGCTTGGGAAAGAAATGGATCATGGCCACCACTGTGGTGAGAGGTCCATGGTCCTGCGGAAGGGCAAGAGACAAACTAGGACACATGAGAGCCCAACTGGGAGGAGGAATCCCCATAGCAATTGACTTTGAAAGTGAAAAGGGCTGAATTTAGAGAGTTCTTACAACAAGCAAGGATTAAAGCCTGGAGTTTTAAAGATCATTGGGCTTGGCTCAAAGAGAGTCCAGGGGGTAGTGGAGCTGCTATTAGAGAGAAGACAAACAGCCCATGGACATACAGCATGGAAACAGTGATCTGAAGTGTGCCTAGAACAAATAATGGGGAGATTATTTGCTCATCTCTGAGTTTGTCCCAGAGAGGCAGCACTCACAGAGAGACCCCTCCAGGAAGAAAGGAACTGTCAGGCACCATTTCCTTTGTCTCTCAACATAAACACATGGCCACCCATACCTGACACCTAACTAGCTTACACCAAGCCCTGCCCCCCTTTCCCGTGCACATGGTAGGGGACTGTCCTTCCCAGTGACACTAGCTTCAGTCCCAGTGAGCCAGGACACCTCAGGCAGACCAGCCTAAAACCCAAAAGAACTCTGTCTTCAACCCAGGAGTGTTATGGGGTTTCTGTTCCAACAGGTGTGGTGAAGGGTCTCACTTCACAAGTTGACCAGAGCACACCTAGTTAAAACTTTTCACATTCATCCCAAGAACCAAACACTGTCCACAACAGGCAAAGAGAGCCTCCATGAATGAATGGCTTGAAAATTAAAGCTACCAGGACACAATAGCAAAGTGCATATAAGAAACATTTGAGACACTCCCTGAAGTGTCAGGCCCTGGTGAAGAGGGGACACTACACAGCAGGGCGCTAAAGAACCTCTTCTTCATAAGGTCATTACCCTCAAAAACAGGAAATTTAGCTCACTTTCCTAACACACAGAAAAGGGCACAGAGACAAAATGAGAAGACAGAGGAATTTGTCCTAAATGAAAAAACAGGACAAGACCACAGCCAGAAATCTACGCACAATAAATGTAAGTACCATGCCTGATAGAGAACTTAATGTAATGATCATAGAGATATTCAAGGCACTTGAGAAGTGGCAGGCATCACTGAGACCCTTAACACAGAAGCAGAAAATAACATAGCAGAGATAAATTCGATAAATGAAATGAGAAACATGTCTGGTGGAATGAATAGCAGGCTGGAAGAAGCAGAGGAATGTAATGACCCAGAAGACAAAGTAATGGATAGTAATAGAGATGAACAAAAGAGAGAAAAAAGAACAATGCAAAATGAGAATAGATTTATGGACTCAGTGACTTCATCACTCATATTAACATTTGCATTATAAGGGTGCCAGAAGAAGAGATAGAAAAAAAAAAGAAGCAGAAAATTTATTTGAAGAAATAATACTGAAATTTTTCCTAATCTGGGGAAGGAAATAGACATCTAGACCCAGGAGGCACAGAGAACTCCCATCAAAATCCGCAAAAGCAGATCCACACCAAGGCATGCAATGTAAATACCAAAATAGGGGCACCTGGGTGGCTCATTCAGTTAAGCATCTGACTCTTGGTTTTGGCTAAGGTCATGATCTCAGGGTCATGAGATCAAGCCCTGCATTGGGCTCTGTGCTCAGCACAGAGTCTGCTTGAGATTCTCTCCCTTTCTCTCTCTCTCTGTCTCCTTCCTTCCCCCTACTCATGCCCTCTCTCTAAAATAAAAATAAGCAAAATCTTTTAAAAAATAAAATAAATGGCAAAGGGTAGTGATAAAGGAAAACTTTAAACAGCAGCAAGACAAAAGAAAATAGCTACATAAAGGGGGGTGCCCATAAAGCTATTAGCAGATTTTTTCAACAAAAACAGCAAAACAGACGAGAGTGGCATGGTATATTCAACATGCTGAGTGGGAAAAACATGCAGCCAATATTTTTCTATCCAGCAAGGCTATCATTCATAATAGATAAAGAGTTTCCCAGACAAACAAAAACTAAAGGAAGTCATGACCACTAAACTAGTCCTGCAAGAAATATGAAAGGGGGCTCTGAGTGAAAAGAAGAGACCAAAGTGACAGTATGAATGTAGAAAGCACAAAAACAGTAAAAATAAACACTTCTATTAAAAAATCAGTCAAGGAAATTACAAAATAAAAGGATATAAAATATCTCATCAAATACCTACCAAATTAAAGAAAGAAGAAATAGAAAATTTGAATAAACCAATTACCAGCAAGGAGTTTGAATCAGTACTCAAAAAACTCTCAATGGAGAAAAGTCCAGGACTAGATGGCTTCATAGGTGAATTCTACTAAACATTTAAAAAAGAGTTAATACCTATTTTTCTAAAACCATTAAAAAAAATAGAAGGAAAATTTCCAAACTCATTCTAAAAGGCCAGCATTATCTTAATATGAAAACTTGATAAAGACACCAAAAAGGGGGGAAGCTACAGGCCAACATCTTTGATGAATGTAGATGCAAAAGCCCTAAAAAAAAAAAAAAAAAAAAAAAACCTTGGCAAACAGAATCCAATAATTTATTTTAAAAAGTCATTCACTACATTCAAGTAGGCTTTAAAATACCCAGTATGTAAGGGTAGTGGAATAGTCACAAATCAATCAATGTAACATATTGCATCAGTAAGAGAAAGGATAAAAACAACACAAGTATTTTTTTAAGATTTTATTTATTTATTTAACAGAGGTCACAAGTAGGCAGAAAGGCAGGCAGAGAGAGAGGGGGAAGCAGGTTCCCCGCTGAGCAGAGAGCCCGATGTGGGGCTCGATCGCAGGACCCTGAGATCATGACCTGAGCCGAAGGCAGAGGCTTTAACCCACTGAGCCACCCTGGCGCCCCAGCCACACAAGTATTTTGATAGACACAAAAAAATCATTTGAAAAAGTGTAATATCCATTCATGATAAAAGCCCTCAACAAAGTAAGTTTAGAGGAAACATACCACAACATAATATAGGCCATATAGGAAAAACCCACAGCCAACATCATACTCAATGGGGAAAAACTGACAGCTTTCCCCCTAAAATCAGGAATAAGGCAGGGATGTCCACTCTCAGCACTTTTATTCAACATAGTAATGGAAGTCCTAGCCATGGCAATTAGACAGCAAAAATGAATAAAGTCATCCAGATTGGTAAAGAAATAAACTGTTCACTATTTGCAGATGACAAGATACTCTATATGGAAAACCCTAAAGACTTCAGCAAAAAAACTGCGAGTACTGATACACAAATTCAACACAGTCACAAGATTTTTAAAAATGTGCAGAAATCCACTGCATTTCTATACAGAAATAATGAACAAGCAGAAAGAGAAATTAAGAAAACTGTTCATTTTATAGATTCCTGCCTCACGTTGAGGTCTTTTAACCATCTCAGGTTTATCTTGGTGTATGGTGTAAGAGAATGGTTGAGTTTCATTCTTCTATACATAACTGTCCAATTTCCCCAGCACCATTTAATGAAGATACTCACTTTTTTCCACTGTACATTTTTTCCTACGTTGTCAAAGATTATTTGACCATAATGTTCAGGGTGCATATCTGGGCTCTCTACTATGTTCCACTGGTCTACGTGTCTGTTTCTGTGTCAGTGCCATCTGTATTGCTGACCACAGCTCTGTAGTAAAGTTTGAAATCAGGCAACATGATGCCCCAGTTTTGTTTTTCTTTTTCAACATTTCCTTAGCAACTTGGGGTCTTTTCTGGTTCCATACAAATTTTAAGATTGTTTATTCCACTACTTTGAAAAATGCCAGTGGAATGTTGATCAGGATGGCATTGAAAGTATAGATGGGTCTAGGCAGTATAGACATTTTAACAATGTTTATTCTTCCAATCCATGAGCACGGAATGCTCTTCTATCTTTTGGTGTCTTCTTCAATTTCTTTCATGAATGTTCTGTAGTTCCTCAAGTACAGATCCTTTACCTCTTTGGTTAGGTTTATTCCCAGTTATCTTATGGTTCTTGGTGCTATAGCAAATGGACACAATTCTCTAACCTCCCTTTCTGTATTTTCATTTTTAGCACATAAGAAAGCAACTGATTTCTGTACATTGATTTTGTATCCTGTGCAATACTGAATTGCTCTATGAGTTCTAGTATTTTGGGGGTGGAGTCTCTTGGGTTTTTTCATATAAAGTATCATGTCATTTGCAAAGAGAGAGAGTTTGACTTCTTCTTTGCCAGTTCCATTTAAAATTGCAACAAAAAGAATAAAATATTTAAGAATAAACTGAACCAAAGAGATGAAAGATGTGTGTTCTGAAAACTATAACACTGATTAAAGAAACTGAGCTTCCCAATGACCCTACAATTGCACTACTGGGTATTTACCCCAAAGATAGAGATGTAGTGAAAAGAAGGGCCATCTGTACCCAATGTTCATAACAGTAATGACCATGGTCACTAATCTGTGGAGAGAGCCAAGATGCCCTTCAACAGATGAATGGATAAAGAAGATGTGGTCCATATACACAATGGAATATTATGCCTCCATCAGAAAGGATGAATATCCAACTTTTGTATCAGCATGGACAGGACTGGAAAAGATTACGCTGAGTGAAATAAGTCAAGCAGAGAAAATCAATTATCATATGGTTTCACTTACTTGTTGGGCACAAGGAATAACAGGGAGGACATTGGGAGTTAGAGAGAAGTGAGTTGGAGAAAATCAGAGGGCGAGATGAATCATGAGAGTCTGTGGAGTCTGAGAAACAAACTGATGGTTTTGGAGAGGAGGAGGATGGGGGTTAGGTGACTCTGCTGTTGGGTATTATGGAGGGCACGTGGAACACAGGGTGTGGTGCATAAACAATGAATCTTGGAACACTGAAAAAAAATTTTAACTTAAAAAAATCATTATATGTTGAAAATTGTTAACATTTTGGATATATTAGGTTAAATAAAATACTAAATTTAAAAAAAAGAAAAAGAAAAAAAGAAACTGAACATGACACAAAATAATGGAAAGACATTCCATGCTCATAGATTGGAAAAACAGATAATGTTAAAACATCTGTAATACCCGAAGTAATCTACAGATTTTGTGCCATCTTTATCAAAATACGAACAGCAATTTTCACTGAACTGGAACAAAGAATCCTAAAATTTATGTGGAACCCCAAAAGATCCCAAGTTGCCAAAGCAATTTTAAAAGGAAAACCAAAACTAGAGGTATCACAATTCCAGACTTCAAGTTGTTCTACAGAGCTATAGTAATCAAAACAGTATGGGACTGGCACAAAAAAAGTAGACACATAGATCAATCAAATAGAATAGAAAATCCAGAAACAAACCCAAAATTATATGATCAATTATCATGAAAATGCAGGAAAGAATATCCAGTAAGAAAAGAACAGTCTCTTCTACAAATGATATTGGGAAAAAATGGACAGCTACATGCAAAAGAACAAAACTGGACCACTTTCTTTCACCATACTCAAAAGTAAATTAAAAGTGTATTAAAGAACTAAATGTGAGATCTGAAACCATAAAAATCCTAGAAGATAGCTAGATAGTAATTTCTTTGACATTAGTCATCACAACATTTTTCTAGATATGTCTCCTGATACACTGGAAATAAAAGCAAAAATAAACAATTGGAATTTCACTTAAATAAAAGCTTCTTCACAGTAAAGGAAACAATCAACAAAACTAAAAAGCAGCCTACTGGTTAGGAAAACATATTTGTAAATGACATAACCAATAAAAGGTTAATATACAACATATATGAAGAACTTATACAACTCTACTCCCAAAAAACAAATAATAAATTTAAAATGGTCAGAAGACATAAAGGGACATTTCTCCAAAGAAAACACGCAGAGGGCCAACACATGAAAACATTGTCAACACCACTCATCATCAGAAAATTGAAAATCAAAACTACAATAAGGTATCATTTTATTCCTGTCAGAATGGCTGGAATCAGATACATAAGGAACAATAAATGTTGGTGAGGATGTGAAGAAAAAGAAAACCTCTTGCACTGTTTGTGGGAATGAAAACTGGTATTGCCACTGTGGAAAACAGTATGGGGTTTCCTCAAAATTAAAAAATAGAACTGCCCTATTATCCAGTAATCACAGTATTATTTACCCCAAAATTACAAAAACACTAATTCAAAGGGATACATGCAACCCTATGTTTAAACCAGCATTATTTATAATAGTCACATAAGTGAAGCATCCCAAGTGTCAATCAATAGATGATGGATAAAGAAGATGATGGATAAAGAATATATATATATATATAATTTTATATATATAACAATTATATACATATATAAATTATATATCATATATATCATATATAATAAATATATGTAACAAATCAGAAGATATATACTGAATATATGTATATATTCATATATACATATATGAATATATGCATATATTGTTTCTCATGCTACATTTTATTTACCATTGTCCATGCTATTACATATATAATATAACAATGGAACATCATTAAACCATAAAAAAAGAATGAAATCTTACCATTTGCAACGACATGGACAGAGCTAGAGAGTATAATGCTATGTGAAATATGTTTCTGTTTTGACATGTTGCAGTCTGGACAAAAATGTGTTCCCATGACACAGTATTGATTGCATCTGTTTGATGATTGTTACAAGTTCATCCCAATGTTCTAACACAAATGTATGTGATGCTGCCAGCTCTGTAGCTTTGGCGTTCAATATATCCTGTTGGTATTTAAATATCTGACAGAGTAGTGATGGTTACCCTAACCCTAACCCTAATCCTAATTTTTTAGACTAAAAAGCCTAAAAAATTAGGCTTTTTACAGTTAAATATCTTCAATACATATTTTTGTATGAGTCACTAGGAAAGTAAATGTACATAATGAGTCGGTAGGTGAGAGGAAAAAGAAGGCAAAAGTCTTTATTGAAAGTAAAAATAAATTAGGTATAGAATTAAAGCAATCAGGTAGACAAATAAGGCAAAAAATAAGTTTCTCTTGTTTTTTTTAAGTAGTTCAGGCCCATGTAAGTTATTTAGGATTATGTTATCTGAATATTTTTGATATTCGCCTAAATTTCTCATCTCATATAAGGTTATATTCCCCAACGACATGTAAGGTTATAAGGAATTTTACAACAGATATAAAGAGCACATTCTGTTAATGAACTATTATCTATCTACAGCAGGTTCCAGTGCCCTCAGTCCTTCAGCTTTAAAACACTACTCTTTAGTAATACCATGATACCAGGGTCAATTCACAAAAGTCAAATTACAATGCAGATTTCAGAAAAAAGATAATTATATTTTGTTATATCTTTTTATATAATTTCAAGGCCAACCTGACCTTGAAAAATAGCTGGAGTATTGAGAATGAAAGATGTCTAAGTAAGCTATTAAGAAAACAAAAGCAGGTATTTACTGAAAAGCTAACCACTGACTTATTTAAAAGGGGAAGCTATTTAGGCATGCATGTACACAATACTCAATAATTTCTTTTCTTTTTTCAAATGAACTCCTAAAACCTTACCCAATTTTCTAAATCCTGGCATTTGTACAGTTTTCCCATTGGTCTTTATTGATAGGTTTCTGTTTTGACATGTTGCAGTCTGGACAATGTGTTCCCATGACACAGTATTGATTGCATCTGTTTGATGATTGTTACAAGTTCATCCCAATGTTCTAACACAAATGTACATGATGCTGCCAGCTCTGTAGCTTTGGTGTTCAATATATCCTGTTGGTATTTAAATATCTGACAGAGTAGTGATGATGAAATCTGTTAAAAATGGGACTACTCTGCCTAGTATTTGTCAGATTTCTCTGAGAAATCTCCAAGACACCAATCTAGCCTCAACTGACATCCATGACAGTCATGCTGCCAATGTCTTCATCAAGTTGAAGAGGCATGGATTTCTGACAGCACAATGATCCATAGCAGATTTCTTCTGGCCGGCGGGGGCCAGGAACATCCAACCTCAAATAGAGATAATCAAGGCATTCTGTTGAATTAGGCCAAATGTCTAACAACAGAGGAAGAGAGTCAAGGCCTGAGAATAATTTGAAAAGAGGCTTTAGGTATTTGTTCCATATCTGGGATGTAGCTACGGTAAAATGAATGATACTCAAATTTCTTCAATTAACAATAAAACAAGTAGGCAAGATAATGTTTTGGCTTGTTTTCAGAAATTATTCTGTTATATGTATTTCAATGGAAATGGATGTTCATCCTTATATCACAGAATCTAATTCAGTAAAACTCCTTTCCACTGTCATTTCAAAACTGTGTCTGTGTGTACATGTATGCTTTAGATAGAAAACTTTTTGAAACAGATGTCTCTTGATTTTAATGTATATAAATTATGGCTTTGATTAAACAGTCAGAACAAAAAAAAATATAACCAAGGTAATACTCTCTAAGTATCCAACTAGAAGGCATATTTCACCCTAATTCTTCTAATTCTTTTTTTTTAAGATTTTATTTATTTATTTGACAGAGAGAGATGGTGAGAGAGGGAACACAAGCAGGAGAAGTGGAAGAGGGAGAAGAAGGCTTCCCGCTGAGTAGGGAGCCCAATGTGAGGCTCTATCCCAGGACCCTGGGATCATGACCTGAGCCAAAAGTAGATGCTTATTGATTGAGCCACCCAGGCACCCCCTAATTCTTCTAATTCTTAATGCTTTCAACATTCCCATATACTCATAAACTCTAAGATCATGCCAAAGGAAAAGTCACTGGTATTATATCATTGATTAAAGGAGTAGGGAAATAGGAGCATGCATAGGGTTTTTACATGATTATTTATCCATTGAATGCATTCACAAAATTTACAAGCTATTAGAATGGCAGCTCAGTACAAATACTGAGAATCATTTTGTTTAAAATCAGATATCTAATCTTGTGGTAGCTCAGACTTATTAACTATCCCAAATACTGTCAATCCATCATCCCTGCACTAGAGTAAAATTCCTTCTTGTGTGGCACTTAAAATATGTAATCTTCACTCAGTAACACCATTCTCTTCATTAAATTAAAAGGAAGTACCTAATGATGAGGAAATAAAAGAGTTAGTTATTTTAGAGACTTTGAAAATTAAGTAAATGTTGATCCAACTTGGGTTTAATTGGCTAATATCAAATGAAACATTTCACTTGAACTGGCTGGTAAATTCAAAGAAATAGGCAGACTAATTTTTATATCGAATCCCTTACAGTGATTGGGAAAGGATGAAAAGTGAGAAGTGACAAGCACATAATAAAAGTAAATTAGAAATAGTTTCTAGAAGAATGAGTATTTAGTACAATTAGAAAAGAAACTCAGTAGCTACAAGATAAAGAACAATGGTAACAAAGCAAGGAAGTAATTGTACATCTAAATGTGAGAAGTAATACAATGATCTCATGACTTTGGGGTAGAAGAGAATTTTTTTTTGAGAGAGAGAGAGAGAAAGAGCAAGCACAATCAGGGGTGGAGGGGCAGAGGGAGAGAAGAAGGAGAAAATCTTAAATTAAGCAGACTCCATCCCCAGCACATAGCCTGAGAGGGGGCTCTATCTTAGAACCCTGAGATCATGACCTAAGCCAAAATCAAGAGTCAGATTTAACTGACTGAGCCATCCAGGCACCCCTGGAAGAGAATTTCTTAAGCAGAAATCGTAAGCATTAGACTTAAAGGGTAAGATGGAAAAATTATACTACATTATATTTAAGAATTTCTACTTATTAAAAGACACCATTAAGAGAGTAAAAGAGTAAATCCGTGATGGGAAAAGATATTTCCAATATATGTGACTAACAAGAGGCTCATATTCAAAATATATGAAATGCAAATTTAAACCACAAATTAAAGCCATTACAAACACACTTGCTTGGCAAAAATTAAGACTCAACAATTCCAAGGGGCACTGTAGAATTTTCACATGCTGCTTGTCATCATATGAAAATCACTTTAGAATCTAGATTGACATTATCTGTTAAAGTCAAAGATACTCATATCCTGTAACCCATGAAATGTCTTTCTGCAATAGTTACATGTAAAATAAAGTGAAGACCAGCATCATTTGAAATAGCCAAAAATTAAAAACAATTCAAATGTTCAACAGTAAAATGGATAAATATTCTGTGGACTATTCATCTAATTGAATGCTCTTTAATGATGAAAATAAACTAACTACAGCTATTTGCAACATGGATGAATCCCATAAACATAATGTTCAACAAAAATGATAAAGAGCAGGACACAAAAGAGCACAAAACAGCTTCCACATAAAGTTTAAAACAGACAAAACTAAAATATGGGTTTTTAGGGATACATGTATTAGTGGCAAATTTATAAAGAAAAGCAAAGAAACTACTGCCTGAAAAAAAACATAATAGTGATTACTTCTTGGATCAGGGAGGAAGTTGTAATTAGGAAGGGACATATAGAAATTTTCCAGGCAGAGGGGCTAATGATATTCTATTTCCTGATGTTCACCTTATAATTATTCATATAACTGTGCATTGATATTTTGTGCTTTTTAAATATTTGTATCACATGTCACAATAATTTTTTAAGTAAAAAGTAATTCAGCAAGTAGGAAAATAATGGCAACTATAAATATATATACCTATAAGGTAATTTTTAATTGTGTAAATGTTACACAAATAGTACTTGTGGTTTGTAAAAATTGATAGCAACATACATAGATACAGAAAACAGTATTTCAAAACTATTTATACAGAACAGTTCTCTGTAGAACTTTTGTTGACTCAAAAATTAACTGTAATGGTGGTAAAGACTGATGTAAAAGATGCATGTGAAGGATTATAATAACATTTCATGAAATAGAAAAATAACATTTATACATTATTTATAGAATATGTGATTAAACCATTACGTGTAACCAAATTAATAAATTAAATATTGTTTCCAAAAAAACTGATCATGCAAATAACAAAAAAAGTAGGAAACCCAGAAGCAGATTTCTATTTTCACCCATCTTGCTCTCTACTCTGATTGGTCAGCCTTCACTACAGTAAAAGCCAATGGCTTTTGTTTCATCTTTATGCCATCACTATATATATATTTTTTCCTTCTTGGAAATCACCTTTCTTTTTTTTCCCCTTTATCCAAAGTCAACTCAATCAAACCCTGCATCCTCAACTTACTTCACTGACTTATTTTGGATACATAATGGTGAAAATGACCTAACTACAGCTATTTGCAACATGAATGAGTCCCATAAACATAATGTACAACAAAATGAAAAGGAGCAAGACAAAAAAAGAGTACATATCATTATCATATCATATCATATCATATCACATCACATACACGGGGCTCCTGGGTGGCTCAGTTGGTTGAATATCTGCCTTCAGCTCAGGTCATGATCCCAGGATTCTGGGATCCAGCCCCATGTTGGGCTCCCTATCCAGCAGGGAGCCTGCTTCTTCCTCTCTTTCTCACTCCTGTTCTCTCTTATTATCTTTATCACTATCTGTGTCTCTACTCTCTCAAATAAATAAATCAAATCTTAAAAAAAAAAATGTATAATATACCTTATTATTGCATGTATTATTATGTAATATAACATCTATTAGTGGAAAATTTATAAAGAAAAGTAGATAAATAACTGTATGTATATGCATATGTCTGTATATATGTCAATATACATATCAACACTGGATTTATATTTCCAACTAAGTCATAAGGTTTTTTACATAATTTATTTGTTATTCTTCATGCTATACAAAGCTACACTCAACTCATTTGCAGATAAGAAGAAACACCTATGGAGTTTATTTAAAATAAAGATCCCATAATTTAACACACAGATTTTCTAACTCAGGAAATCTAGAATGGACATCAGGAACCTGCAGTTCAAAAACAATTCACCAGTGATTCTGGTATGCAGAGAAGATTGAGAACAACACCAAAATCCCTAGCAGGTGAGTGGAATGACTCAATATATAATAGGCTCCTATTAAATGCTGATTACTTCAATAATGCAAAGTATAAAATGTGGAAGTTTTATACCTGATCAAATATAGTTCATAGAAGGAGTTTATGTTTCATCTTACAGATGAGAAAACTAAAGTATGGAAAATCATGTGTTCAAAGCCATATAATTAGTGAGTGAGTGCCAAATATAGACTAGAAACTATTTTCTTAGTGCTGGTCAAATGTTCTTTCTACCACAGTAGAGTTCCAATGCCAGTGGCAGGATTTTAATAAAATGCTGCACAAAATATTTAATTAATTCAAGAAATTCAAGTCTCATTTAAATGTTTCACCACATCAAATAAAACACATTAAATATTGCTGTATTTAGTTAGAATAGTCTATAAATTACCTTACCCCTGCCACCTATTTTTGGTATAATTTTGTGAAATTTGCCCTCAGAAAATTGTAATGATTAATATCCATAACAGAATTTTTCTATGCTTGGTTAGAGAGGACTAGATACATAGTATAAATCATAATTATGCCAAATGCTCTAATACTTAATATAGATTTGATAAAATTTAAGGAATATTTGAAAAAACACTTTTATTTTATAGGCAAAGCCTTTTCATCTTGCTGAGTTCTAAAATAATAAGAACTTTGAATGGGAATCTTCATTCTCTGTTAATTATTTCTAATTTCTCAGATACATTTGAAATCATGTTCTACTTTCTATCTAAAACATTTATTAATGATATAAACTTGCTATAACCATTCTTCAACTAAAGATGATACTACAAAATCTAGATTGTGACCTGAAGCAAATTATGCATCATTTTGTAAATGGAATGTATGCCTCTTACCCCATACCTTCTCTTCTTTTATCAACTCACCTTTATCAACTCACTCCCCACTTTTAAATTTATGCTTCTCAAAATTATCACCTTCAATAAACACTAGCGTCACCTACTTTATGATGACTACAAATTGGCCTTTTCACTAAATTGCCAAAAAGAGGATGCCAGAATATTTTGGGCACAGAACCTAATTTCAAACATTTCCAGATCATTAACAAATTAATTAACCAACTGAGCAAAAGCAATTAAGAATAAATGCTTACCTTATACAGACACATATACTTGATCATATAGTTGTTGCATAAAAAATAACTATAACTATATAGAAGTTAAATAAGGTTTTGATTTAAAAACACCTAATTTTGCTAAATTTACCTATGTGATAGAAAATTATGAAACACACATCTTATTATATTTAAGAAATTTGGATTAGATCATTTGAATAAAAGATTCTCTTCAGATTGAACTTGGCTCTCAATTCATTCAGCAGCCCATGTTTAATGAGTTTTAAAATCAAGCAAATTGATTTTATGCTAAGAATAAGCAGCAATAAATGCTAGATTAATATATACAAAGAAGTAATCAGCTAGTATATACGAGGTACTATGCCGAGTACTATCTAGTACTGAGGGACACATAGTCACTTGCCCCCAAGTGGCTACCTAATTAAGGGGACAATAAGAAACATGTTAAAATGACTGCTGATAAGAAATTTTTATAGTTTATTCAGACTTCTTTATGTCTAGGACAGTGGATCTCAACCAAGGGCAATTTTGAGCTTCAGAGTACATTTGGCAATGTCTGGACACGTTTTTGGTTGTCACAACTGGAGAATGGGTGGACAAGACTACTTGCATGTAGTGAGAAGATACCAAGGATGCTCCTAAACCTTCTATAATGCACAGGACAGCCTCCCTCCAACAAACAATTACCCAGTACAAAATGTCAATAGTGCCACATCTGAGTATGCCATGTTTTTACATCTGGAATTCCCTTTGGACCTAGTCACCACTGTAGAATGAAATGTTTTGGGAACAATGAGGAAACACACACATATGGAAGGCTGAAAGAGATGATATCTTGGAATCTGAAAATAGGGCACACAATAGCACAATTCAACATATCACTGACCAAGTGTATTACTGCAGTAGTGGATATTCAGTGGGTTCTGCAGGACCAATGGTTTCTGAAAATTAACAGTATGTAGACTGTACTAAAACAATGCAGCTAGTAGAATTTCCGGTTCTATGTGGCTTGTGTCTATTGGAAACAGGTGTCGTGTTACTAGTCCTAAGTCTTTCTGAATGATTCACTTGACAAAGTCCATTGGATGCAGATAATAAACTTATAAATGAAGACAGGTGAGCAATCAACTACAAAAATGAAAGGTAACAAATATTGTATTGGTACACCATACTGGTGAAGCAGGTCATACATTTTTGCAAATGTCATTGCCTTATTCAGATACCTTTAACATGGCCAGTTTACCCACTTCCCCAGATACTGTGAGTGTTGACTGCTAGTGCATAGCTGCCTCCATTCTTAAAAGAATTGCCTTTGGTTAATTACTGTCTCGCCAGGGAGGTTTTGCATCCTTTCCTGATATGGGCATACAAAACTCTAACCCCTTTGTCTCAAAGACAGAATTCTGATTTGATTTATGCTCCAGAGTTCCCTCTCCTACACTCTCCCAGACTCTCTACTAATTCTCTAATAACATCAAATCAAAGCTGGACTTTACCTGAGACTACATCCTTGCTCCTTTTTTTTTTCCTTTTCTTATCCTGCTTCCCCTTTTTCCTTTATATTTTTTTTTTCTTAAAATCATTCACTCAGTAAGTTTTTTCATGCCAAATCCCTGTTTGAGACTCTATTTTTAGGGACCCTGACCCACAACACACATGAAATCAAGAAACTGAAATAGAATATAGAGCATGATAGTATGGGAAGAAAAACACATGTTCTATGATCCATGCAGGAGCAGGGGACAGGGCTGGGACCCATGATAAACAGGGAGTTAAAAATGCGATACTTGTACAAAGCTGGAATCTTTTAAGGACTGCATCCTCAGAGAAGAGGTACACTAGAAAAACAGAGGAAGATAACAGGAAGCTTGGGCTATATAGGTAATGAAAAATGTCTCTGCTAACAAATCAAAACCCTAGGATTTTACTACACTTTGATTTAGATCAAAATGTATATTATCTGTGTATCCCAGGAACTTATCAGGTGAGAAATCAACATAACCTCAGTCTGAGGTAATAAATGGCAAATACAAATGCATAAAGCTCTCTAAAGGACTTTTCCCATGATGTTCTCACAGAAGAAAATAAGTTCAATAACAATATGTTCATAATTAAATGAAGAAGAGTAAGAAGAGGAGGAAAAAGAAATCACCTCCCCAGATATCCAGACTTATGAAGGTATGTGAATTTGTGTTTTTTTAGCAATGGCCCAGAGATAGAACAAAATGACATAATAATAAACAAAGAAGAAGTCATAAGGAGTTTGGCTTTTAGCCAAAAATCCTACATGTGACTTTTCAGCTCTAACCATGGGCAATTACAGTGGCCTTACCTGGCAAGCTTCATAGAGTAAAGTTGTCTTTTCTACCCCAGACTTGACACAGAGCAAGTGTATTATAGTCTCTGAAATGAGTTAGTAAATGACTCCCGATCTGCCATTTACTTACAAATACCAGCATTCCTAGCCCAGGTACCTTCATTCCAAAGCCTCTTTTTGGAGGCCCTTCAACAGAGGCTTTCCTCAAGTGTCCCATCTCTGCCAAAAGCTCTTGATGGGGGTTAGAACACTTTTGCTCTACTCTAACTCAATATTCAGTACTTTTCCACTTCTGGCCTTTTCCTTTTGCCCTCTCTTTGTCCCTGGGCCCCCCAAAATTGCAAGAGCCTTTTGTTCAGCTATCTCTTGACAGTGAGATGAGTCCTTACCTGTACCGATACACTTGACCCTCAGCCAGCACCCTCAACCAACCTCCATGGGGAGGAAATAGAACAATGGAGCTGGCACTTTCTCTGGGCTAAACTCTTGCTTATACTGTCACATTAAGTTATTACAATATTAACTTCATTTTGGCTTATTGCTTTAACCAGCTACTCCAACACCTACCAGCTCAGCTTTCTCTAGCTCAGTTGAACTTCTGACAAAACCTAGATGTGTATATAATGCAGTTTTGGTATATAATTGAGGTGGTATTACAACTCTTTAAATAAAGGATGAATTACTCATTAAATGATGCTATGACAACTGGTTCTTCATATGGAAAATATGAAGAAATTAGATCTCTATTTCACATGATGTGACAGGAAATGTTTAACAACACATTCTCTAAGATGGGGATTGGAAGCTTGATTCTGAGCACTTGTCAGTTTCTGTAATGTAAATACTCTCACCATGGGGTAATGCAGCCACTGCCATGATGTCATGGAATGCAAAATTGGGAATAGACACAGCCAATCATCTCTGGCAAACTGATTTCAGCATAACATTACTACTCCACATGATACACAAAGACTAATACCAGACAGAGTATATCTAAATATGAAAAATAAAACTTTAAAACTTACAGAAAAAAAGAGATAAGACAAGATGACAAGTGGATAAAGAAGAAATGCATAGCAATACCAAAATAAGTACACACTTCTTTGACACTATGAAGGTACATTGATAATAGTGAAATTTTACTTATGTTTTCCAACTCTGAGTGTGTGATATTATTTTATATCACCAAGGGAAAAATCATAACACTTAAAATTACATAAAGACATGAATATAAGACAGAGATTTATTATTTTTTAGTGTACATCTTCAGCTGCACACTTATAACAAGTAGGTATAGGCTACTGTCCAAAATTAACAAGACTAGAAACACAAGTGTTGGAGAAAATGTGAAGAAAGGGAAACACTCTTACACTGTTGGTGGGAATGCCAGTCAGTGCAACCACTTTGGAAAACAGTGTGGAGATTCCTTAAGAAATTAAAAATAGAGATACCCTATGACCCTGCAATTGCACTACTGGGTATTTACCCCAAAGATACAAATGCAGTGAAAAGAAGGGCCATCTGTACCCCAATGTTCATAGCAGCAATGGCCACAATCACCAAACTGTAGAAAGAGCCAAGATGCCTTTCAACAGATGAATGGATAAAGAAGATATGGTCCATATATACAATTAAATATTATGTCTCCATCAGAAACGATGAACACACAATTTTTGTGTCAACATGGACAGGACGGGAGGAGATTATGCTGAGTGAAATAAGTCAAGCAGAGGAAGTCAATTATCATATGATTTCACTTACTTGTGGAGCATAGGGAATAACATGGAGTACATTAGGAGAAGGAATGGAAAAGTGAATTGGGGGAAATTGGAGGGAGGACGAAGCATGAGACACTGTGGACTCTGAGAAAAAAACTGAGGGTTTTGGAAGGGAGGGGGGTGATGGGATGGGTAAGCCTGGTGGTGGGTAATAAGGAGAACACGCATTGCATGGAGCAATGAGCGTGGTGCATAAAAAATGAATCTTGAAACACTGAAAAAATAAAATAAAATTTTAAAAAAAAGATAAAAAGATAATCTGCAAAACCAAAGAAAAACACCTCATTATAAAAGCTTTATTCCTGCTGTATATTATTAAATACGTATTTATTTCCTCAAGCTCATTTCTTATTACATTGTCAAGATTCATATATATCCACAATCAGCAAATGTCTTTCTTAAATTTCAAATAATGGAGAAAGCTCATTGAAAGACCTGCAAAACAAAACAAAAAATTTTTTGTAAAATTAATGAAATGATAAAGCTAATAATAAGAATTATTTCAACAATTAACAAATTTTATACATTTTTTAAAAAGTGGTATGGGGGCACCTGCATGACTCAGTCAGTTAAGTGCTACCCTCAGCTCAGGTCATGATCCCTGGGTCCTGGGATCCAGCCTCTCATCAGCCTCCCTGCTCAGGGAGGAGTCTGCCTCTCCCTCTCCATCTGCCTCATCCTCAGCTCATGCTTTCTCTCACTCTCTCTCTCTCAAATAAATAAATAAATAAATAAAATATTTTAAATAATTGATTTTTTTAATTTTGTTTCTGTTTTTGTTTTGTTTTATTTTGTTTTAAATTTTTTTATTAACATATAATGTATTATTAGCCCCGGGATACAGGTTTGTGAATCGCCAAGTTTACATACTTCACAACACTCACCATAACACATACCTTCCCCAATGTCCATAACCCAACCACCCTCTCCCTACCCCACTACCCACAGCAACCCTCAGTTTGTTTTGTGAGATTAAGAGTCTTTTATGGTTTGTCTCCGTCCTGATCCCATCTTGTTTCATTTATTCTTTTCTGTCTCCCAACCCCCCCATGTTGCCTCTCAACTTCTTCATATCAGGGAGATCATATGATAATTGTCTCTCTCTGATTGACTTATTTCGCTCAACATAAAACCCTCTAGTTCCATCCATGTCATCACAAATGGCAAAATTTCATTTCTTTTGATGGCTGCATAGTATTCCATTGTATATATATACCCCATCTTCTTTATCCATTTATATGTTGATGGACATCTAGGTTCTTTCCATAGTTTAGCTATTGTGGACATTGCTACTATAAACATTCGGCTGCACGTGCCCCTTTGGATCACTACGTTTGTATCTTTAGGGTAAATACCCAGTATTGCCATTGCTGAGTTGTAGGGTAGCTCTATTTTCAACTTTTTGAGGAAGCTCCATGCTGTTTTCCAGAGTGGCTGCCGAGCTTGCATTTCCACCAGCAGTGTAGGAGGGTTCCTACTTTCTCTGCATGCTCGCCAGCATCTGTCATTTCCTGACTTGTTAATTTTAGACATTCTGACTGGTGTGAGGTGATATCTCATTTTGGTTTTGATTTGTATTTCCCTGGTGCCGAGTAATATGGAGCAATTTTTCACGTGTCTGTTAACCATCTGGATGTCTTCTTTGCAGAAATGTCTGTTCATGTCTTCTGCCCATTTCTTGATTGGATTATTTGTTCTTTGGGTATTGAGTTTGATAAGTTCTTTACAGATTTTGTATACTAGCCCTTTATCTGATATGTCATTTGCAAATATCTTCTTCTATTATGTCAGTTGTCTTTTGGTTTTGATGACTGTTTCCTTTGCTGTGCAGAAGCTTTTGATCTTGATGAAGTCCTAATAGTTCATTTTTGTCCTTGCTTCCCTTGCCTTTGGTGATGTTCCTCGGAAGAAGTTGCTGTGGCTGAGGTTGAAGAGGTTGCTGCCTGTGTTCTCCTCAAGGATTTGGATGGATTCATTTCTCACATTGAGGTCCTTCATCCATTTTGAGTCTATTTTTGTGTGTGGTGTAAGGAAATGGTCCAGTTTCATTCTTCTATATGTGGCTGTCCAATTTTCCCAACACCATTTGTAGAAGAGGCTGTCTTTTTTCCATTGGACATTCTTTCCTGCTTCGTTGAAGATTAGTTGACCATAGAGTGAGGGTCTATTTCTGGGCTCTCTAGTTTGTTCCACTGATCTATGCGTCTGTTTCTGTGCCAGTACCATACTGTCTTGATGATGACAGCTTTGTAATAGAGTTTGAAGTCTGGAATTGTGATGCCACCAACTTTGGCTTTCTTTTTCAATATTCCTTTGGCTATTCAAGGACTTTTCTGGTTCCATATAAATTTTAGGATTATTTGTTCCATTTCTTTGGGAAAAAATGGATGGGATTTTGATAGGGATTACATTAAACATGTAGATTGCTTTAGTTAGCATAGACATTTTCACAGTATTTGTTCTTCCAAACCATGAGCATGGAACATTTTTTCATTTCTTTGTGTCTTCCTCAATTTCTTTCATGAGTACTTCATAGTTTTCTGAGTAAAGATTCTTTGCCTCTTTGGTTAGGTTTATTCCTAGGTATCTTATAGTTTTGGGTGCAATTGTAAATGGGATTGACTCCTTAATTTCTCTTTCTTCTGTCTTGTTGTTGGTGTATAGAAATGATACTGATTTCTCTGTATTGATTTTATATCCTGACACTTTACTGAATTCCTGAAAAAGTTCTAGCAGATTTGGAGTGGTGTCTTTTGGGTTTTCCACATAAAGTATCATATCATCTGCAAAGAGTGATAGTTTGACTTCTTCTTTGCCAATTTGGATGTCTTTAATTTCTTTGTGTTGTCTTATTGCTGAAGCTAGGACTTCTAGTACTATGTTGAATAGCAGTGGTGATAATGGACATCCCTGTCATGTTCCTGACCTTAGTGGAAAAGCTCTCAGTTTTTCTCCATTGAGAATATTTTTAGTGGGTTTTTCATAGATGGCTTTAATGATATTGAGGTATATACCCTCTATCCCTACACTTTGAAGAGTTTTGATCAGGAAAGGATGTTGTACTTTGTCAAATGCTTTTTCAGCATCTATTAAGAGTATCATATGTTTCTTGTTCTTTCTTTTATTAATGTATTGTATCACATTGATTGATTTGTGGATCTTGAACCAACCTTGCGGTCCTGGGATAAATCCCACTTGGTCATGGTGAATAATCCTTTTAATGTACTGTTGGATCCTATTGGAAAGTATTTTGGTAAGAATTTTCACATCTGTGCCCATCAAGGATACTGGTCTGTAATTCTCTTTTTTGATGGGATCCTTCTCTGGTTTTGGGATGAGGGTAATGCTGGCCTCATAAAATGAGTTTGGAAGTTTTCCTTCCATTTCTATTTTTTTGGAACAGTTTCAGGAGAATAGGAATTAGTTCTTCTTTAAATCTTTGGTAGAATTCTCCTGGGAAGCCCTCTGGCCCTGGGCTCTTGTTTGTTTGGAGATTTTTTATGACTGCTTCAATCTCCTTACTGGTTATGGGTCTGATCAGGTTTTCTGTTTCTTCCTGATTCAGTTGTGGTAGTTTATATGTTTCTAGGAATGCATCCATTTCTTCCAGATTGTCAAATTTGGTGGCATATAGTTGCTCATAATTTGTTCTTATAATTGTTTGTATTTCTTGGGTGTTGGTAATTAATTAATTTTTAAACGATGTGGTATGTATTGGGTTCCTGGGTGGCTCAGGTCATGATCCCAGGGTCCTGGGATGGAGCCCCACCCTGGGCTCCCTGCTCAGAGGGGAGTCTGCTTCTTCTTCTCTCCCTCTCCCTGCTAATTTTCTCTCTCTCTCAAATAAATAAATAAAATCTTTTTTTAATGCCATGTATTAAATGCATTTTATCACATTAGGTGGCTTTAATAACTAGAGCAAAGTATGAGATGTATTAATAATTAAACAATTATGAATATTGATCATAATAAACACAACATAACTAAAGTAACTGATAACAATCCTTATAAACAAAATAGTTGGCTTCCAATCTTCCCCAAAATGGTTCCTTGTTTTGCTTAAATTACTATAACCAATTATACATTATTTAATTATATAATTAATATCATACATAAAATATTTCATGGTGAGTTAGTAGTATTGAAAGTAAGTACTGAAAGAATGAAGAGTTGTAGTTGTTGTAAGAGGGAATGGAAAATAATAATTCAGACCATAATTTTAGATGCACTTTCTTTTTTCAGTTCTTTTATTCCCCTCACAAGTATATAGAGGAGATCCATAAATGGGAATTAATACTATCCAATCTCTTCATTCTTGATTGGAGGAAAAAAAAAAACATTGAAACTGAACCAAAACTCTTTGCTCATCAGCTAGGACCCTTTTGTGCCTTCCTTTTGCAGTCATACATTAAATGGATATCAGAAATCCAGGGTCACTATAAAGTTCACTACCATGGCTCACAAACCTGTCTATGCATAAATATCTGTAGTATTTGTTTAAAATATAGGTTCCTGAGCCCCACACAAGTATTGATTTAGTATCTAGAATCCAGAAATCTGTATTTCAGTTCATGACTCTATCCTAAATAACTGTTCTGATTCAACCCATTTGTAGATAGACTAGCATTTGGAAACCACTCATAGAGTTTCCTGGGAAGTATTTGTATGTTTTGGGTAAGGGAGTGAGGGCAGGATGTGTTCATTCACATCAGGAAGTGGGAACAAAAGAATATATGGTAGGTATCTTTTTTTTCGTGTATACTTTGTTTCTTTGTTTTCTTATATGATAGATATCTTTTTATTATGGCATATATTCTTTGTTTTTTTCTTTGTAATTAGCTTTATGGGCCAAAGAACAAAATCAAAATAAATATACTTTGGCACTTATAATATTCCATTTTGAGTCACCTGGGTGGCTCAGTCAGTCGAGTGGCTGTCTTTGGCTCAGTTCTTGATCCCAGTGTCCTGGAATCAAGTGCCACATCAGGATCCCTGCTTGGTAAAGAGCCTGCTTCTCCCTCTCCCTCTGCCCACTGCTCTGTCTATTTGTGCTCTCTCTCTATCTCTATGTCAAGTGAATAAATAAAATCTAATAGTAGTAATAATAATAATATTAATAATCCTATAAGCATTGTCCAAGTGAACACCTTGTGCATTCCATCCTTTCAAACATCTAAGTAGTCCAAAGTATTATCTATTTTATCTTCTAAATGAACTCTTAAATTTGCCCATTTTTCTGAATTTCCACTCCTAATATCCCAGTACTGGCCACTCTCATCCCCTGTCTGGATTCCTGTGACAAACTCCTAACTGATTTCCCTTCTGCCAGGCTTATTTCCCTCTAATACATTCTCTATGCTCCTGCCACAGTACAAAGTCCCTATTTTTTTTTCACAAGTCCCTTAAGAGCTGGTCCACTGTGCCTCTCTAACATCTTCTCTTCTTTATAACCTCCTCTTATTCTCCACACATACTAAGCTTCATTTAATTCTTTTAGTGTTATAGCTTTCCCATGAATACCTTCCTGAATTCCCATCCTTATATATTTATTCACCTGGCAAATTTTACTTATCTTTCATGTTAGTTCTTCAAGTGTGTACTAAAATCTGCATATTTTGTATTTTAAAACTTCTTGATGAAGGTTTTAGTTTTTAACATTTGTATGTAGATGAGGAGTTAACAAATACATAGTTTAGAGCAAAAGGGGACTCTTCAGAAACAGCAAGATTGCTGCAAATATCTATTCATGTCCCAAAGTCCTCTTAAAAGTCTGGTCTGAATAATAATTAAGTCAGATAAAAAAATTATTATTATGAATAATTTCTCATCTTGTATCCCATAACATGTCAAAAACACATCTTGAAAGGTAGCTGGGTGGCACAGTTGGTTGAGAACCCAACTCTTGGTTTTAGCTCAGGTCATGATCTTGGGGTCCTGGGGATGAGTCATGCATCAGGCTGTGCCCTCAGCATGGAGTCTGCTTGAGAGTGTCTCTCTCCCTCTCCCTCTACCCCTCCCACTTGTTCTGTCTTTCTCTCTTTCAAATAAATAAACAAAAAGATCTTTAAAAAAAGCACACATCTTGAAAGACCTAATTATCTTCATGTTAGTACATCTACAAGATATCTTCTCTATAATACAGAGTTCTACCCAAAGAATTAAATTCCCACCCCTGTGATATTTTCTTATCTTTCAAGACCTTATTTTGTGAGCAGAAAAAAAATATGGCATATTAGCAAATGATTTTTTTTATTCATTACATTCCTCTCTCAGACAGTTTGAAATTCATTAACCCATCTGTTTAGGTAGAAAATTTCAACAAAGCTATTTTTAAATAAAGGCAATCTATAAAATTACTTACATCTGTATCAAAACAGAGAACCTCAATATGGATATATTGGCATCATATAATCTCAGAATTAAGATTTAAAAAAAAAGAAAATACAAGTACTAAGATCATCATTGCTGAAAATTAGCATCACCCTATTGAAATATTGTGTTGGCCAAAGTGATTGATTCTGATTATCAATGTGAAACAGAGTTGTTCCTCCTCCAAACAGAGACATCTGGAGGCCAGAGGATTTTACAGACTGCCTCTTAGTACTTCCTTGCCCAGTGATATAAATTAGCGGAATGTGACCAAAAACACATTACAAGCAGCACCACTAAGAGCTGTGACTCTTCAAGAATGAAGTCTTAGCTTATCACACCAAGTAACAAGGGCCAGCAAAAGATTTCATTGACAGTAAATGAACATGAAATGGATGGTGAGGGAAGGAAGTTCTAAATTCCAAATATGAGTTGCAGAAATGAGGATTGCAGTAAACATATTCTCATTCTTGTTTTCTTTGCATTTATGTATAATTAGCAAATGCCTTTTATTTTGTCTCTCTCCTTCTAAAATATGAAGAATGGATTAGTGGCTGTTAACCTTGCAGTTTAGTTTTTACCCTATAGGATATCAAACCTGGGAGGCAGGTACATTAGAAAAGATATTACATTCTCCAGAGATGGATACAGTGACAGGTAGGACTTTGATCTCCCTTGTTTGTATGACAGATAGTTGCAATAGGTTAGATGAATAAATATTTGCTATTATTGATGCTTAGAAGTTGAAACAGAGGAATGTATATGAATGTTATTTGCCAAAGGGAAGGACTGTGACAAATATTGCATGGTCACTTTTGATAACTTGTGCATTACCTTTTATGTTATCCACTTTGTTGCAAGAGTTTGAAACATTAGATCATTTCTGAGATTCCCAGGTCTACATTTCTTTATGTATATATTTATATTTTATAACTGATATGTTTTCACATGATATTTGGGAGAAGAGAAGCAAAGTCCATCTTCTTCCACTGACAGTAGTGGCAGACAGATGTTTGGACTTTCCAGATTTGAGTTGTTTGAAGTGGTTTCTGTTTAATGCTATTCGCTCTTTCCAAGATTGAAGAGTACCTGTAAAGTCTTCAGAGGATTCTGATGTCCTCATGGTAGCAACACTCTGATTCTCGGGGACAGTGAAGATAAGAGCTAGAGACATCACCTCTGACACTCAGTCCTCCACCTTTCCAATGATTCTACAAGTACCTAATTTCCTTGTGTTAAATTTATTTATGCTTGTTATAAATATTGTTTCTTCTTGTTTTCCAGATTAAATACATACTAATTTTAACGTTAAATTCCCCATTGTTTTGAACCAAAGGGGGGAAAAAAAACAACTGAGACAAAATACATTTTATAAATGGATGGTGAAAAATAAACCAAGTGAATATAACATCTTAATAGGTTATGGATAAGAGCTCATCAGTAAGAAAACACAAAATAATAGGCAGTGTTTGACATTATTAATGTAACCAATTTAATGAAAAGAAAATGATGAAAATAGCAAAGTAGTGATTAAAACATATCTTTTGTGGAAATCGTCAATTAAACTATGTCAAAATATTCTGGTTCTATAATGACCAGACAAGTTAAAAAAATAGGTCCTAAGAAAATTTACTTTATCCACTATGGATTTTTAATTGTCGTATAATGATCAGACACAACTACTGTCTCATATTAATCTATGAGTTTCTCCTTTCCTTCCACTAGATTTGAGTTAATATTAGGATACTGTACATATCCTCCCTTTTTTCATTACATTTTATTTTATTTCTTTTCAGGGTTCCAAAATTCATTGTTTATGCACCACACCCAGTGTTCCATGCAATACGTGTCCTCCATAGTACCCACCACCAGGCTCACCCAATCCCCTAACCCCTTCCCTACAAAACCCTGTTTGTTTCTCAGAGTCCACAGTCTCTCATGCTTTGTCTCCCCCTCCGATTTCCCCCTACTCACTTCTCTCCATCTCCCAATGACCTCCATGTTATTCCTTATGCTCCATAAGTAAGTGAAACCATATGATAATTGGCTCTCTCGGCTTGACTTTTTTCACTCAGCATAATCTCTTCCAGTCCCATCCATGTTGATATAAAAGTTGGGGTTCATCCTCTCTAATGGAGACATAATATTCTATTGAATATATGGACCATATCTTCTTTATCCATTTGTCTGTTGAAGGGCATCTTGGTACTTTCCACTGTTTGGCTATTGTGGCCATTGCTGCTATGAACATTGGGGTACAGATGGCCCTTCATTTCACTACATCTGTATCTCTGGGGTAAATACCCAGTAGTGCAGTTGCAGGGCCATAACATAGCTCTGCTTTTAATTTCTTAAGGAATCTCCACACTGTTTTACAAAGTGGCTGCACCACTTGCATTCCCACACAAAGTGTAATAGGGTTCCCTTTCTGCACATCCTCTGCAATACTTGTTATTTACTCTCTTGTTGATTTTGTCCATTCTGACTGTTTTAAGGTGGTATCTCAATGTGGTTTTGATTTGAATCTCCCTAATGGCTAATGAGGATGAACATTTTTTTCACGTGTCTGTTAACCATTTGTATGTCTTCTTTGGAGAAGTGTCTGTTCATGTTTTCCATCCATTTTTTGACGTGATTATCTGTTTTGTGTGTGTTGAGTTTGAGGTGTACTTTATAGATCTTGGATATCAGCCCTTTGTCTGTAGTGTATTTTGTGAATATCTTCTCCCATTCAGTGGTTGGCCTCTTTGCTTTGTTGACTATTTCCTTTGCTGTGCAGAAGCTTTGATCTTGATGAAGTCCCAAAATTCATTTTCTCTTTTTGTTTTCTTTGCCTTTGGAGACATGTATTGAAAAAAGTTGCAGTGGCCAATGTCAAAGAGGTTATTCCCTATGTTCTCCTCTAGGACTTTGATAGGTTCCTGGCTCACATTGAGGTCTTTAATCCATTTCGGGTTTATCTTGGTGTATGGTGTAAGAGAATGGTTGAGTTTCATTCTTCTACACTAGTTGTCCAATTTTCCCAGCATCATTTATTGAAAAGACTGTCTTTTTTCCTCTGGATATTTTTTCCTGCTTTGTCAAATATTATTTGGCCATAGAGTTGAGGGACCATATCTGGGCTCTCTACTCTGTTCCACTGGTCTATGTGTCTGTTTTTGTGTCAGTACCATGCTGTCTTGCTGATCACAGCTTTGTAGTAAAGCTTGAAATCAGGCAACGTGATGTCCCAGTTTTGTTTTTCTTTTTCAACATTTCCTTAGCAATTTGGGGTATTTTCTGGTTCCATACAAATTTTAGGATTGTTTATTCCACCACTTTGAAAAGTGCCAGTGGAATTTTGATCAGGATAGCATTGAAAGTATAGATGGCTCTAGGCATCATAGACATTTTAACAATGTTTATTCTTCTGATCCATGAGCATGGAATTCTTTTCCATCTTTTTGTGTCTTGTTCAATTTCTTTCATGAGTGTTCTGTAGTTCCTTGAGTATAGATCTTTACATCTTTGGTTAGGTTTATTCCCAGGTATCTTATGGCTCTTGGTGCTATAGAGAATGGAATCAATTCTCTAATTTCCCTTTCTATATTTTCATTGTTAGTGTATAAGAAAGCAACAGATTTCTGTACATTGATTTTGTATCCTGACACATTACTGAATTTTTATATGAGTTCTAGTAGTTTGGGGTGAAGTCTTTTAGGTTTTCCATATAAAGTATCATGTCATCTGTGAAGACAGAGAGTTTGACTTCTTCTTTGCCAATTTGAATACATTTTAGTTCTTATTGTTGTCCGATTGCTGTTTCTAGGACTTCTAGTACTATGTTGAAAAACAGTGGCAAAAGTGGGCATCCCTGTCATGTTCCCGATCTCAATGGGAAGAATTTCAGCTTTTCCCCATTGAGAATGATATTTGCTGTGGGGTTTTCATAGACGGATTTTAGGAAATTGAGGAATGTTCTTTCTATCCGTATACTTTGAATCATTTTAGTAAGGAACAGATGCTGTATCTTGTCAAATGCTTTTTCTGCATCAATTGAGAGGACCATGTGGTTCTTCTCTCTTCTCTTATTGATTTGTTCTATCACATTGATTGATTTGCAAATGTTGAACCACGCTTTCATCCCATGGATAAATCCCACCTGGTCATGGTGGATAATCTTTTTAATGTACTGTTGGATCCTATTAGCTAGGATCTTTTTGAGAATCTTAGCATCCATGTTCATCAGGGATATTGGTCTGAAAGTCTTCTTTTTGGTAGGGTCTTTGCCTGGTTTAAGAATCAGGGTAATGCTGGCTTCATAGAAAGAGTCTGGAAGTTTTTCTTCTGTTTCTATTTTTTGAAACAGTTTTAGGAGAATGTGTATTATTTCTTCTTTGAATGTTTGATAGAATTGCCCAGGGAATCCATCAGGAGATTCACTGGTTTTTGACCACTGCTTCAATCTCATTAATAGATATTCATCTATTCAGGTTGTCAGTTTCTTCCTGATTCAGTTTTGGAAGTTTATAGGTTTCCAGGAATGCATCCATTTTATCTAGGTTGCTTGACTTTTTGGCATATAACTGTTGATAATTTCTGATCATTGTTCCAATTTCCTTGGTGTTAGTCATGATCTCTTCCTTTTCATCCATAATTTCATTAATTTGGGCTCTCTCTCTTTTCTTTTGGACTAGTTTGGCCAGTGGTTTATTGATCTTATTGATTCTTTCAAAAAACCAGCTTCTAGTTTCATTGATATGTTCTACTGTATCTCTAGTTTCTATCTCATTGATCTTGGCTCTAATCGTAATTATTTCCCTTTTTGTTTGTGGGGCTGGCTTAATTTATTGTTGATTCTCCAGTTCTAAGGTATAAATAGAGCTGGTGTATTCTGGATTTTTTTTCAATTATTTGAGGGAGGCTTGGATGGCTATGTATTTCCCCCTTAGGACCACCTTTGCCATATACCATAGGTTTGGACTGAAGTGTCTTCTTTCTCTTTGGTTTCCATGAATTATTTAAGTTCTTCTTTGATTTCCTGGTTGATCCAAACATTCTTAAGCAGGGTGGTATTTAGCTTCCAAGTGCTTGAATTCCTTCCAAATTTTTTCTTGTTGTTGAGTTCCAGTTTCAAAGCATTGTGATCTGAGAATATCCAATATATGAATAATCTCAATCTTTTGGTATTGGTTGAGCCCTGATTTGTGACCCAACATGTGGTCTATTCTCAAGAAACTTCCATGTGCACTCAAGAAGAATGTGTATTCTGTTGTTTTAGAATGAAATGTTCTGTATATATCTATGAAGTCCATCTGGTCCAATGTGTCATTCAAAGCTCTTGTTTCTTTATTGATTTTCTGCTTGGATGATCTGTCTATTACTGAGAGTGATGTGTTAAGATCCCCTACTATTAATCTATTCCATATCAATGTGACTCTTTATCTTGATTAACAGTTGTATTAGGTAGTTGACTCCTCATGTATTGGCGGTAAAAATATTTAAACAATTGTTAGATCTTCTTGGTGGATAGACCCTTTAAGAATAATGTAGTTTCCTTCTTTTTCTCTGACTATAGTCTTTAGTTAAAAATCTAATTTAACTGATATGAGAATCACTACCCCAGCACAGTCCTCTTGAGTCCCAAGTGCTATATTTTCCTATGCTAAGAAAACTCATAAACCTTCAGGATGCTTCAAGAATGTTGAACAAATAATCACGACATTTGAAAAAGTTGAAATAATTCAGGAGCACCACACTGAGCATGATTCTTTAGTTTTCATTAAAGTTTTTTCAAATGATCAGGCAGGAAGTGAAAAGTTGAGTAGCATAGTACTTCTTTTGTCTAGCATCCCACATCTATTTAATCACTTAATTTTGTAATTAAGGTTCTCTAGGGTATAATTATATTGTGAATGATACTTACAACATACTATACAACAGACTAGTATAAATTTAACTGTATAACTTTACTTGTAATCCTTAAGTGTTTATTCTACTGATACTTACATTGTTATTTAATTGACCATTGTCATGTTTATGGTCCTATTACTTCATTAAGTGTGAATAATGTGTCTTGCCAACAACATATGCATAATGCACAACTATGACTTTTTCCTTATTTTCTTTTTCACATAATTTCTGTTTCTCAAAATAAATAAGTCATACCAGGCAATAGATTTTTAAAGACTCTTAAAATAGATTTTAAAGTCATACCAGGCAATAGATTTTAAAGACTCTCAAGAGGCTTAAGGCCCTGGGACTTTAGCTTTCCTTTCATCAACAGTCTAGCTGGGGATCAAAGACCTAAACCAATTGGTCTGTTATTACCTTACCCTGGTAGGCTTTCCAAATTGGTAATTTTCCATAACTATCCTAAAGCAAACAAATACTAAACTCTATTTTTTTTAAATTATACATGTAAGAATTAAATAGGAAATTCAAATAATAATTACAAATTAGTAGCTTCTAATTTGGACAAAATTCTGGCGTGTGTTTTGTACACCCTCATTATCTTAGTTATTTCTCGCAAAAATCCGTTGAAGAAGGCATAATAATTCACACTTTATAAATGAGAAAACTGAGGGTAAATCAAGTTAAATTAATGTTTAAAAAATCAGATTTAGAATTTGTGTCTATCTTAAGCCAAACCCCTGCCTATTTTGATACATGATAATACTTTAAAATGTCAATTTATAGTAGTATAATCCATGCTGATAAATCAAGACTTAATACAATCAGCTGCACAAATAATTTAAATAAGAATATAAATGACATTTCAGATAATTACTTAATTTCAAATACTACATCATTAACATCAAAATTTTCTGTTTTAGGGAACTTAAATCCAGAAAATTATATATGAAATAGTAAGTGACTTTCCTTAAGTCAGTTTTTCCAAGTAATTTCCAAATGAAATGACTACTGGCATTAGATTCGTCTGGGTGTGTGGTCTGGGATTTTAAAAGCTCAAAGATTCTTATGAGTTTGAAGACTCTTGCTCAAGACTCACATACTCAGCTGCTTATATGCCATTTTAAGTGCTTTAAGTTATTTGATAAAAAGGCTTATAACAATTTGTTGCTTTTAATTTCATAAAAAGATAGAACTGAAAGCAACATACACAAAGAGGATGTAACAGTAGCTGTGGTGACTAATGATAGAGGGTGACAAAAATGGTAATACTCTCTAATGGAGGAAAGAGTAGGATTCTCACTTTAAAATCTGGTTTCATGATTTAAAAGCCTTTCTACTCCTTGGCTCTTCCTTCTCCCAATTTATTCCCCCAATAATTTGTGGTAATGATGATGATGCTTCAATGATGATGGTGCTTCATTCTGCAAATGACCCCAGAATACTTCTTTAAGAAAGTTTTTGCTTCAGTTCTTACTATACCCAATCACCAGGAAAATAATCATTCACTACTTCATGAGATTTACATCTTCTGAAGCTGTTAGGACTCTTTGTGTTGTAAGCAATAAAAAACATAATTCAAAAAAATTCTAAATAGAAAACATGATTCACAGTCTTTAAACAAGTAAGGGGATTTGTGGATTCATGTAACTAAAAGCTCAATGTAGCATAGGCTTCAGGTGTGATTTGATCAGCATTTCTCTCAGCTCTGCCTTTTTTAGTGTGCTTACCCTGTCCTCAGGTTGTTTTATGTCATGGTAGTGGAATGGCTACTATAATTCTAGGCTTTACAATGCTAAACAAATTTTTTAGACAAAAAA